>NW_026068264.1:146274-168202 GCF_014885135.2 Alexandromys fortis | reverse complement strand
GGGTGCACCTCTCGTGGTCCTGACTTCCATACTCATGTTCTCCCTCCTTCTGCTCCTCATTGGGACCTTGGGAGCTCAGTCCGGTGCTCCAGTGTGGGTCTCTGTCTCTATCTCCATCCATCGCTAGATGAAGATTCTATGGTGATATGCAAGATATTCATCAGTATGGCTATAGGCTAGGGTCATTTCAGGTTCTCTATCCTCAGCTACCCAAGGACCTAACTGGGGACATAGACAAGATTGCTGGGCAAAAAAAAAAATTGGATAATTGTTTGATCCTTATTGATAAATTCAAAATTTGTAGTACTCTGCCTTATGCTATTTTTGTTCTAATGCCACTAGTGGCATTTTCTAATCCAACAGTATTGCACTTTCTTCTTCTCCTCCTCCTTCTCCTCATTTTCATTCTTCTTCTTACTTTTTCCATATGTGATTGAGTGTGTGTGTGTATGTGTGCATGCACATGTGTGTATCACTGCACATGTGGAGGTCAGAAGAAAACATTGCATATTTGTGCTCAAATGAACTTTCTTTAATATTTGATCTCTTGTCTTGTTTACTACTATGAAAGGCAGGATACAGGCCCAAGACTTTAGCCAACTCTTGTTGCACCCATCCACTATGGAAGCTTTAGGATAACTAACCTTTCTGTGCTATGGAGTTTAACTTTTAGATGGGTTTGAAAATCCAAATTTAGGTACTTGGGCTGCAAGCCTTTAGACAGTAAACAGTCTTCCAAGAATGTTGGAGGAGGCAGCTTGTTGGTTCCCGGCATCCCGGCAGTTCAGACCTAAAAGAATCACACAGAAACTGTATTAATTAATGACTGCTTGGTCAATTGCTTAAGTGTATTGCTAGCTAGCTCTTACCTCTAAAATTAACCCATCTCCATTATTTTATATTTTACCATGAAGCTAGTGGCCTACCAGCATGTCTGTCTCTGGCGGCTTCGCCTTACTTTGTCTTTCTTCTCTGAGCATTCAGTTTAGTTTTCCCCACCTACCTCTATTCCCTGCATAGGTCCAAGACACTTCCTTTATTAACATATTGTATTCATAGCATAGAGAGGGGAATACCACATCACCTCCCCTTTTCTGTTTAAATAATAATGAATATTTTAACTTTATTAAAATTATATATAACAAAATAGTTATCAAGCAATAATTATACTCATAATACTTATGTCTGCTTTATATTTTATCATAACTAAAAAACTATAACTATAACAATAAATTCTTCAACTCCATCAAGGATTCCAGAAGGATATAATATTGCCTAAATAAATAGAAAGTACATTGTAAACAACTTCCAAAACTCTAGAGTTGACAGAGACATCTCACTGCCTGGACAGACTCCCAAAGTTCTTCTATACTATTGGGGTATCTATTTTCAGCCTACAGACCCATAGTATCCAGTATACTTTTCCATGAAGCAGAAAATTTCAAAGACAGTATTTATTAATTTTTGAGATATATTTTCTTTCAACTCTCAACTTTAGAAATCATGCAGTTCCATGCAGTAGTATATATGTGTTCTCTTTACAACTTCCATTTTCTAGTTTAAAAAATCTTGATTAACAAATGTAATTGAAAAACGTATTTCTATAGGTTTTGATGATTATTTAGATTAATTTTAACACTAGTCAATAATTTTACTCATAAGAGATTAAGGCTGTCTAATATTAAATTATTTAAGATTCACTCCCACTAAGGGCAATTAGCATTTTTTGACCAGCTCAATACAGCTGCGTGATCGCTGATTTCTACTAATATAGGTCATCTCCAGTTTCTGCACAATTAAACCAAGCATGTGGAAAAGTGATTGTCCTTCATAGCTGTATAGCCCTCCTGGCACAAAACCAACTCTTTATAGTCAACCACAGCCAAACATTAATAGGATTGAAAGAATCTTTCTCTGGTCTTCATTGTGATTTCTCTTTCCATGCAAGCTATAATCCAGATGGAACATTCTCCATTGGGAAGACAATTCAGTTATACATAGCTATAGATATTGTCCTTCATCATAATTTTAAACTAATTCTGTAATTACCACAACTGTTTGAATCCTATATTCAAGGGTGTCCAAACAACTGAAAACCTGATTACTCTTTCACTCATATGAAAGATATAGTGCTATCCATACCATACATAGATGATATGAAAACTCTGGGTATAGGAGAATAAGGAAGAATGAGGTTTGGGACCATCTTATGTGCCTTTCAACTAGATTGCATATTTATGAAAGTATTTTTTGCTAGGTAGGCATGGTCTCTAGCAGGGACTGAATGTGACAAACAGCTTTGCCAGCGCTTGTGGGATCACCATCATCACAGCACCACATATGAGTCTTCATAATTTCAGTCTATAACTCACGCAATGTATAGAAAGCTTAGAAAGCAAAAGGAAAATGATGCGGTTCCTACATCTTGTTTCTACTATTCAGGTTGCACATTCCATCTAAATGAAACACAATAGCCACATTCCCTGAAAAAAATCTACAAAATTTCATTGGAGCCTTTGGTGGGCAAAATACTTGAAAGATTTGCAATTACCTAAATAGAAAAGAGTGTACATATTTACTCTTTTGCATTTAAAGATTTAAAATGTGATGTAGTTAATTAGGATATTATTAAGCAATATCTATAAACCATCTTATTCTTAATTGTCTTCAAAACTATTGAAATCATTGGAGTATTTTGATCAATAAATATCATTACTTTTACATTTAGAAATTATGCTAAAGGTTCAGTAATCCCAGTACAGAGGGAAATTTTTACTTACTGAGAGATATATCACTAAGTAGGAAACATGTTCCATATTGATTGATCATTGATTCAAATATAAACAGTAGTGTTTTATTTCAAGGTAAATTAAATACCTCAATCTATTATGGGCCTATATTATCCAGAAAAGTATTCTATGTTTATTTTCAAAAAATACTACCATTCCTGGTTGTCAAGGATATATATGATATTACCTGAAAACAGTTATCTTCAAGATTGATAGTTACATCCATTGAAGCTCCTTCAAAAAGTGAGACCATGATAGATGTATTTTTTTATGTGTTAAATAAAATTGAGTAGGCAAAAAGCATTGTGTTCAGTCTTACTCAGAAAGTATAAATTTATATGTTGTTCTTTATGAGTGACAAACAATAGAAAATGGGTTGCATTTGGTATAGTGATAGTTTATCATATATTATTATTTTCATGGATTATGGAATATCAAATATATTGTATGAAGAAAAAAAATTGTTGTAGGAGGCCACTTGTTTGTTCCCAGTTTCTCAGTCCTGAAATAACCACATAGAAACTATATTATTTGTACTACTGCTGTGCCAATAGCTTAAGCATATTTCTGCATAATTCTTCTATCCTAAACTAACCGTCTCCATTAATTTGTGTATCGCCACATGGCTGTGCTTAATCGCCAAAGTTGTGACGTGTCTGTCTCTGAAAGTGGCTCCATGGCTTCTCCCTCACTCTCCCTTCTTTCCCAGCATTCAATTTAGTTTTCTGCGCCCTAGCTCTATTTGCCCTGCTCTTATATAGGCTCAAAGCAGTTTCTTTATTAACCAATGGTATTCACAACATACAGAGGGGAATTCCACATTGCCTCCCATTTTTAGCTTAAAGAAAAAGGAAGGTTTTAACTTTAACATAGTAAAATTATGGAAAACAGTTATCAAGCAAGAATTACAGTTAGAATATTTATATCTACATTATCTGTTATTATATCTAACAAAAACTATAAATATCTGTTCTTCAACTCCATCAAAGACTCCAGAAGGATATAATATTACTTAAGTAAAAAGAAAGTACATTGTAGGCAACTTCCAAAACTCTAGAAATGACAGAGACTTCTTGCGACCTGGAGAGTCACCCAAAGTTCTTCTGAACCATTGGGGCATCCATTTTCAGCCTATAGGCTCATGCTTTTCCTTGAAGCAGGAAATTTCTAAGACAGCTCTGCCTATATTGGTAGTTTTTCAGTCACTTTCTTTTGTGTCCTGGCAGCATATTCTGGCAGTCTCTTTCATGAAGCAAAAACTCTGAAGGATGGTTTCTCCTTTAGGCAAGTCCAGCAGTCATTGCTCTGTGAGTCCTGCATGTCCAGTTCATACAGCATATCATCAAGCAGTGCAGATAAGATCAGAGTCTTGGATAAAAGGCTAACCAACTTTTTAACAAGCCTCTTCAATGCCCATCATCCTCTTGAAGTAGATTGGTGCTGCCAGGAACAGATGTGTCTCATGTCATGAAAAGTCCTAATTATTAAAACACTTTAAATGCCATATTCAGAAGGTCCCTGAAAGATTTAAAAAATAATCTGTCTAACTGAAATATCTCTCTATATATCTAGAAAACCTAACTAACATGACTATAAGCTTGACTATTATAGATGATTATTTACTAACCAATATTTCTTAATTATACATTGTATTTTTAAATGAGATACACAAACATATCTTAATCAAGAGCAGAAATATACAAAAACCAAAATTGACCTTAAATTTGTATCAATAACCCAAGATCCATACTAATGCAAAGTATTCATATCTATAGCATATCCTCCTTTAAATGTAAACAAACATTTATAAGCAATATTTGGGAATTTGAGCATAGTTCTCTCCAAACTGCTTCCTGCTTTTTTTTGGGGGGGGGCAAAATAATTTTGCAAGTGTTCATGGTGACCTTTCAGGGAGATCTTGGTCAATCAAACCACATTAGCCTGGAATAAATCCACAGGTTCTCATCCTCTGTGGAAACAAAAGCAGAAAATCTTTTCCAAAGTAATAAATCCTTATACCCAAAGTTTGGAAACAAGATATCTTTAAAATATAGAGGCTGGTTTAGCTTAGCATTCCTCAGAATAAAATGTTTCTCTGCAGACAAAAAATTCAAAGATAACACAATAATATACATAATCTAGAAGTTCTATGTATATCCCATCTTTACATGGCTTATTTTTATTTGCTCCTTTTTTAATCTATGACTGTTTGTACTCTGTCACTTTAAAGACTTTGTTTCATTTTTTAAAAAAAATCATCTACTTTTTAATAACTCTCTATACTATTATTATTCTCTCTACCAAGCCTATGTGCATTTATCCAACGTTGTGACCCATTCAGAGGTCTTTTCCATCTGGATTTATCTTTATTGCATATATGTAATTATTTTCTGACCAGAAGTGCTTCTTAAAATGCTAAGTATCATTATTAAGACTAAGGCTGCTTTGACTTTTGGCTCTGCCCAGTCCAACACAGTAGGGCAGAGGTCTGTTTAGTGCTAGCCATGCTCACAGTTTTCAGGCACACAGTGCGTCTCTATTACCATTAAGTAAGTTGTAGCACTCTGCTCACACATCTTATTTAAATGTTCCATAGCCAGACCTCCCAAAAGAGTCAGAGACATTCATGCTGGCAAACCAGGAAATCACCATTTTGAAACTACAAGTTTTTTTTTTCCTGCTATGGTTGATTCAGGAAGACCTCTCTAAAGCATGCTGCCAGTAAGCAGAGCCCATCCAGGAAAAAAAAAAAATGCAACTAAACTTTGTTTTCTAGTTCCTAGAATTTTTTTTCCAAGCCCTCTCAGGTTTTACATGAATTTAGCTCATACATTTTGATTGCCAATTTGTTGTAAATAGCTCAACCTGATTTACCTCAAATTGTTATTTACCTAATATTTGTTACTGGTATCCTGAGTTGGTGTCTTCCTAGTTATTTCCTGTATCTGTGAAAGAAAGACTTAATTCTTGCTTTGTTCTGCTTAAAATTCCAACCTCATGTTTGCTATAATTCTCTTTTCTATTTTTTAGCTCAACATTTATCCTGAAAAGGAAGAGTAATGAAAGAATGATCTGCATCTCTATTGCCTTTTTTTTAAGCCACTGGGTTCACAACACTCTTAATTTCTCTAGAAAATAAGAATGAAAGAAAATGGAGAAAAGTGAACAGCTGATACTATTGTCATGTTTATATATTCAGAATAGGGTGACATGTATTTTAACTTTCATTGGGGTATAAATGTAGTTAGCATTCCTTTGCTGGAAATTGAACCTGTGACCTGCACATGCTAGGCAAACACTCTTACACCTGGCCCTGCAACCTGTGTGTGTGTGTGTGTGTGTGTGTGTATGCATGTGTATAAGGAATGTATAGTACAACAAAGGAATGAAGGACAGGTATGAATAGGGAATTTTATATAAAATTATTTTTAATACTATTTTAGTACAAGCAACTTAGATTTCATTTTCTATTTTTCCCTATGATTGAAAATATCATATTCCCTAATAATTCATGATCTGCTCATACTTTGATTACATTCTTCTTACTTTTATGGGGCATTATATATACCTTAATACTTAAGAATATGATATTCATAATAAATATGTTTTTACTAGAAATCTGTATTATATAGCAATGACAAATTATAATTTTCTAATAATATACTACTTTAGTGATTAAAATGTTCATATTCCAGATGTATTTTCAATCATGAGCTTATCTGCTCTCTACTAAAGGATAAATATTACATATTTTGTGTTGTATCTAATAAATGTATAAGATACACCATTTCTTTAAAAGTAATGTTTTGTAAAATATTATTGGTTCTTGTTTTTCTTAATTTTCTCTACTTTGGAATAATATATCATCATATTTCTAATACATTTTCATTCTACTTCTTAGTAGTTTCATTCAATCAATTTATCCTTCCAGAGTTCCTTATATAAAAATATTTTGACTGCGAGGGGTGCACCCATCCACTGAGACAGTGGGGCTGATCTATAGGGAGCTCACCAAGGCCAGCTGGACTGGGATTGAAAAAGCATGGGATAAAACCGGACTCTCTGAACATGGCTGACAATGAGGGCTGCCGAGAAGCCAAGACAATGGCACTGGGTTTTGATCCTACTGCATCATGTACTGACTTTGTGGGAGCCTAGCCTGTCTGGATGCTCACCTTCCTAGACATGGACGGAGGGGGGAGGACCTTGGACTTCCCACAGGGCAGGGAACCCTGACAGTTCTTTGGACTGGAGAGGGAGGGAGAGAGGAGTGGGGAGAGGAGAGAAGAGTGGGGGGAGGGGGAGAGACATGGGAGGCTGGGAGGAGGCAGGAATTTTTTTCAATATAAAAAATTAATAAAAAATATTTTTCTTTCAGAATTTTATACAAAACTATTTTGATTATATTCATGCCCCACTCCTCTTTCTAATGCCTCTAATATTCAGTTCATCACTGTGTCCATCCCCAACTTTCCGCCCAATTTTATTTTCTGCTCTTATAGTGCAATGGAGCATCATAATTTTTTATACTGTTACACAAAAGGGAACTGCATGAGAATCTGAACAATTATCAGTTTATAGTTATTTTCTGGCAAAAAACAAACCACAAAATTTTATTTTGAAAGAATTTTTATTTTATATTGAGCACATTAAAATAGCAGTAAGTTCTAAAAAATATTTTCTTTTGCACTATCATTCATTTGCAAAAAGTTGTACTAATGTTTCTTCATTTCTTAACAGCCATTCCTAAGATTTTGTTTTCACATTCATATACTTTTTATTGCTAGCCTTTTAATGTTTTTCTAACTCCCTTAATATTTGCTATTTCTGTTGATCTCTATAATTCTTGTTATTGCGGAGTGAATTAGCTAAAGTTATGAAATTACATTTTAAAGCAACAGTTGGTCATTGTAGGAATTCCTACTAATTCCACTTAGGCTAGTAGCAGGTCAAGCATTTCATAGAGTCCTGAAAAGTCACAGTCTGGCATCCTTTTGGGGTCTGCCTAATAAGATGTTTAAAAATAGAAAGCAGCTTAAGCCATGACTAGTTCAAAGCTTGGATTGACATCAAGTCTTTCATTGCACTGCCTAAGATAATCAAACAATCCATGTAATCACTCTGCTATTGCCTGTCTGTTAGACTAGACTAAGAAACAACCCACCTCAGATCCTTTGATGTTTTCTTTTAGATCATACTATGTCATACAGACCTTTTAATCTCAAGAATGCAAAAGTAAAGTTATTTTTAGAAGCATAAATGCAAATCCAGAGATAAGGTTTAGAGCTCTGCTACATTATATCCTTCTCAATTACATTAAAATTCTATAAATGTGCACTGAGGAGTATGCTGAATTTGTCTTCAGAGAAAGAGCCACATTTAAACCCTGTCTGATCAATTACTTTGTTCTGTGATTGGAAGACTTTTGCAGCCGCCTGTCACAATGCTGCCATTGTATCATTAGTTAGAGACCCGCTTGTCTGAAGGAACTCTGTCTACTATTGACAGTCTTTACTACCTTGCAGGAGGCTCTCATTATAACTATGAGCACTGTTATTTGAATCACTATGGAAAGAAACTTGGTTGTTGTTTTAACTGAAATAAAGAGAATTATTTGAATTAGAGCACTGGACAAGGTCTCACTAATCAATCTTAGAATATTTTAATAGAAATATATTAAAGGTTGCTTCATATAATGTTCTTATACTTATTCTTATACTTTTAATACAAACATAATATAAGGAAGGATTGTTCTGCAAATGTAATATCTTTTAATTAGTGCTTACATTTTAGTTCCTCTTTTCATTATAAATCCATTCTTCAGCTGCTTGAAATTTTCAGTTTTGTCATTAAATAAATAAACGTTTATAGCATTCATTAACCATGCACAAAGGTGTTGATCTGGGAGCTGACACTCCGTAAAGAACTAGGTAGACAGAATCTCTTACCTTATTTGCACTAAGAATCCAAAGTAAATATACACTCTTAATGGGAAACTACAATGAGATATATTAATGCAAATTTTAAAATAATGGAGACTGTGAGAATATAAAGAAAATTCGGTTTATATTTAATAGATTAATTTAGAAGGTTATATTACATATTATTTTAAATTGACCAGTTTAAATATTCCACAACACATACAAATATCAAAATGTTGCAATGTAGATATATAACGTTTTGTTATTAGAAAGGGAGAAGATGTGGGGGTGATAATGGGATTTAAATATAATCATAGGAGATGATATATTTACATCAAAACATAAATTTGAAGTTCATACTTTTATACTCAAGTGTAAATAACAAAAAGGGAATGAACCAACAATGATATTTTTAAAAATTCAAACAGAACATTGGAGTTGTATATAACAGGTCCTAGAAAGTACCAAGTGTAGGACCAGTATTCATACAGCCTCCCAGCTCCTTTTTCCTTTTCCAGATATCTTTTATGAATTTGTTCTTGAGAATGTTCTACATTGGTTTTATTAAACAATAGTAACATCTCATATATGTTTTTCTTATATATGTATATGTGTGTGCTTATTCACATATGTATAATATAAAACCCAGGAACATTTTGAAATCCTAGTGCAAACTTTGGAAAGGGGAATTATCAGAACTACATTATGACAATCAGTCCTAAGCTATATGTTGTGGATGGCTTAAGAAATTTACAAATTTTTGGCCTTATAATTTACCTTAGAAGGATTCTTTTAAATGTCACTAGATCCTGGAAGGTAGACCTTCCGATCTCTTCACCTTGCTATTAAGAGTTGAAAGTGATAAGTTGGCCTATTCACATTTCATTACAGCTATATTAAGTTTAGTGACTATTTGTTCTACTTCAACAGTGGCATTATTCAACTGTACAGTTCTCATAATGCAAATTGTAAAGGAAACTAGGGAGGGGAAACAACCATACAAAGCAAAGTAAAAACTGAATTCAAAACAAATCCTTAAACGCATGGTTATCTTAATTTCTCTTTTCGAAAAGGTGCCCATTCAGAACAGATTGTATATGTGTCTCGGTGGTGGAAGTGGATTATCTGTCCTGAATTGGATTGTGATGACGTTGACCCTATTCTAAGTAAACCAAATCTCTTGAACTATCTAATAAGATCAGGAGGAGCACTCAGCCTGAGAACGGCAGAATGCAACAACTGAGATGATTTGGCTAATGTTTTCTTCCAGCTTCTTCCTTTGATGTGCAAGATTCTGTGACTTTTTTTTCTGCAGACACCTCTGATCTTGTGTACTAAGTTGATGTGGTTTGTCTTTTCTTTTTCTTTATGTGAGCAGAGCTGAATGAGTACCAGAAAGCTACGCAATCTGTCTTACAAAAAGGTGATCGTGAAAGAGTCTAGTTTCTTTGTTGTCTGTGTGATAGGAATTGCTGAAAATCTCCTAAAAGTTAACATTTCAATAATCCACTATTACTTTTTCTTCTATCTAGGCTGTGAGGAAACAAAAGTTGCTTGAACAGAGTATCCAGACTGCCCAGGAGATTGAAAAATCCTTAAACTTAATTCAGGAGTCCCTTGAATTCATTGACAAACAGTTGACAGCTTATATTGCTGACAAGGTGGATGCAGCTCAAATGCCTCAGGAAGCCCAGGTAAGTATAACTGGAAATAAGCATTGTTTTTACTTTTATAGTCTTAATGTTTTTACTCCAGTGGGATATTGTACATTCATACTTACGTGTTATTTAATTAATCATGAAGAGGTTTCCTTTCATATACTCATTTGTCTATTTTGAAGTAAGCGCTTAAAGAAGTCAGTGTTACAGTTCTGAGATTTACTTTTCAAAGTTTACAGTACACCAATTTCCAGCAGAGGCAATGAAAACCAAGATATCTGATATTTATTGTTCACAAATGTTTCAGAAATATAGTCAACCTTGAGTGGAACCATAACAATTAACATGACACAAATATTTTTTTCTTTTCTTAAACAGTAGCCCCAATCATTTGTCTCAAATACTTATTTTGTATGCTGAGAATCAAAGTTCTAAAAATTGTTTCTGATTTCATATTCATATGCTACAAGTAGCTAACCACAGAGTAGAAATAAGTATTCACCCTGTTACTATTAATCACACTGGATGTGTTCATGTGCAGAAACTCACATACACCCATGCTTTCAACCCAAATTATCAATTACTTTTAATTGCATTTCCTGGAAAATGTTATTTAATGTGAAAATGAATCCCATATATAGGAATTAACTAAGTAAATTCCATACCCTAACATATTTCATATGGTAAGAATTTTAATCAGCAAATATCTGTTTTTTTATTTTTTTTTCGAGACAGGGTTTCTTTTTGTTACAGCTCTTTCTGTTCTGGAACTCACTCTGTAGACCATGCTGGCCTTGAACTCACAAAGATCCTCCTGCCACTGCCTCCTGAGTTCTCTGATTAAAGATGTGTGCCACCACCACCCTGCACAAATTTACATTTTTAAATAACATGCAAATGTAAGTATAATCACATGTGTATCATTAGTTAAAATTTTTAAACCTGTGCTATGTGTTAGGACAGTAAATAGCTTTTGTAAAAATCATATACATATATTATATACATAATAACCAATTATAATTAATATCTCTATGAAATGATATATGAGGTATTAAAAAGTGATGTGTAATTCCCATAGTTCCTCTTCTACCTTATTTATAGAAATTCTAGAAGCATTTTACTTTAAAAGGCAAATAATTGTTTAAAATTTAGGATTTATAGATCTTGGCAATAAATGCTGTTATACTACATTGAATCACAATTTGTTGTGACACATACTAACATTTAGTAGTTTACCACATTGTCCACATTTAAAAAATGAAGTCTCTGGGCATTTGCGGTAGATGATAAGATTTTTTTCATAGTATGGCAAATTTCAGAAGAATGCATTCTTTATAGAATCCACATTATTGCAATTGTCAAATAACAAATTTATTCTGGAGGGAAATTTTGTTGGTAAGATCAGTCTTGAGACAAGAACAATATATATTATAATGGAAATAGAGATAATAGCTACTTTATATTTTGATATTTGGTCACTCCAGTACAGGCACTAAAAAAGTAACCTTATAAAGTCCTAATCAAGTACTCTAGTGTTAATTATCTGTGTGACTATCTAAAAATAGTGAACAGAAACTAATAATAAATTGAGGACGTCATGTATATAAACTAAGAGTAAAGTAGAAGTTCTACTTTAAAAAAATAGTGGTGTATCCTTGGAGGGATGAATGAATATAGAATGACTGAAGGTTTCTGAATAGAAGAAAATCATTTTAATGGTATAATTTTGAAATTAAAAAGTACCACATTAAAATTTATAAAGACTCAGTTTTGAGACTTTTAGAGTGAAATAATAAGTAACACATTAAAGACAGACTATTATTGACTTAGGTAAAAATGTGAGCTTTTAGAAAAAACTTGCTTGTTTTGAAAGAACATGGTATATAATTCTGGTACAGTATTCTATAGCATACATATAATAGTTTCTTTGGCATTCTAAATTATAAAACCTCAGCTCTGTAAACAGACTAATATAATGTTATACAGATTTAACAGTATATACTTAGGAATATATATGTGTATAAAGTAATATTTTATATGTATATATGATTGTGTTAAATGTTAATGTTAAATATAGAAGTTTAATAATATTTTCAAGTAACATCTCAGTTAAGTTAATATACATTAAATGAATTTTAAGCAAGGCTGGAGTTCAAACAAGTTCAAATCAAATTTCCAAGTGTTTCTGGTCCACTTAACCTTTTTTAATTCATTTATTTTTCATCCCTATCACGGTTTTTCGTCTTTCCTCTCCTCAAAGTCCCTCCCCCACCTCTTCTCTGACCTCCTCCCCAATTCATTCCTCGTCCCTTTCTATTCAGAAAATGGCAGACCTCCCATGAACATCAACAAAATATGGCATATCAAGTTGCAGTAACTCTAAGCACCTTCCCTTGTATTAAGGCTGACCAAGGCAACCTCGTATGAGGAGTAGGGTACTGAAAGTCAGCAAGAATCAGTGACAGCACCTGCTCACACTCTTAGGAGTCCCACAAGAAAACCAAGCTTAACATATAGGCAAAGGGTCAAGGTGAGACCTATGCAGGATCCCTGATTGTCAATTCAATCTCCCTGAGCTCTTATGAGCCCAGGGTAATTGATTCTGTGGGGTTTCTTCTGATGTTCTTCACCCTGCTTGGTCCTACAATCATTCCTCCTCGTCAGTAGGATTCTTGGAGATTGGTTGTGGGTCTCTGTATCTGTTTCCATCAGTTTCTGGGTGAAGCCTCTCTAATGACAACTGGGCTAGGTACTAATCTAAGGGAATAGCAGAATATCATTAGGCATTATTACATTAACATTTTTTTTTCTCTAGTCGTGTTTGGTTCTATCCTTTGTCTCTGGACCACCCAGCCTCTGGGTTCTGAGGCTCTAGGCTGTTTCAAGGGCATGCTCACTCTTATGGTGTGTGTCTCAGGCTGGATTAGTCATCGGTTGCCCACTGGCACAATTGGTGCTCCTCCTTTGCTCCAGCACATTTCATAGGCACGACAAACAGACAAACAAATTCAAATCAATTTTCCAGGTTACACTTAACTTTTAAAGATATTTCTCGAAACTGAGTCCCTTGTTATGTAAATGACAATATGTAACATTGGAGAATACAAAACACCTCCAAACTGTTGAACATTATTTCATCCCAACCTCTCCTTTGCCCATGACTGCAATTTTTTTTTTCTGTAAAAGAGCTATGAAGTACTAGATTTCCTTGAAGGGTAGCATTTCCTAAAGGCTCAGTTGAAGCACCTGTTGAAGCAGAGTTGAAGAGTACAGAAGCAGTCTGTGAAACAAGAGTTTAAGCAATGTTCCAGACACAGGAGCCACTTAGAATGCCAGCAAAATTACATTCTCTGAAGTTTGTGTTTGTGGTGGGAATGGATTTGAATGCTTTATATTGGCAGAAAAAGACTGAAATGTGATTCCTTAAATGCAGGTCAATAGTTTGATACCAATTTAAAAATGAGTGGGCTTTGTGTTCCTCAACAGAAATTGCATTCTTGTTATAATTCATTAATAACCAGAAAAAAAGAAAAAAAAACAAAAACAAAACAACAAACAAGTGCGTGTGTAGTGTTTCTGTGAATGCTATTCATTTACATAAGAGCTTTGATCTGAGAGATGCCGATCCTGGGGATTTGTGAGTGTCTGTCTCCACCGTGTGGTGCACTACTAGTTTTGCTACTAAATAGAATTTTAAAATACATCTTTCCGTTTCTTCAGTTTAAATTGAGAGCCTCATGTATAAAACCATTGTAACTATATGGTGATATATGTTTTGTCACAAACTTCTGACATTTGTGTCTTATTGTACATAAAAGTATATATAGGTGAATATGCTTAACTTTTCCACATTTACATTCAGAAAGTGCCCCCAATTAATCATTATTTCCACTGAGCAATTGTCTAGCATCATTAGAACACAGTAACGTTGACATCTACCTTTTAGAAAAGTATGGTCCTTCGTATTTAGTGATATGCGTTTATAGAAACAAAGCTTAACCAATTTTAATCATAAAAGTATATCCTTAAAACAGCACAAGTGGGCCTGTATATTTAATTTCAAATAGTAATATTAAAAATCACCATTTGAAATGTTTCAGCTGCCTAGTATATTATAAATTGATTCAAATAAAATAAAACACACAGCCTCATTTAGATGCAGAAATGTATCTTGTAGGGTAGTAAAACCCTAGACTTATGGACCATTTAAAAACACTAAGATTTAAAATGTCAAACTCCTTAAATACTTCTTTGAAGCAATTATACAAATAAAATAATCCATTTGGTCCAGCACTGGTGCTACATGCCTTTAATCTAGCACTCCAGAAGCAGAGGCGGGCAGCTATCTCTGAGTTCAAGGCCAGCCTAGTGTACAAAGCAAGTTCCAGGACAACCAGGGTTGTTAAACAGAAAAACCCTGTCTGGAAAAAAAAATACAATTGTATTAATGGCAAAAAATCACAAAACTCAAATTTAATAAATATTTCTTAACTTTCCATAGCAATATATGAGAGCATTAAGGTTTATGTTCATAAATCAAATCAGGTATTAAAAAGAATTCAGATATAAAAACCGCACCTCAGAATTATTAAGTAAGGGTACATTCAGTCAGCAGAAAGTTTAGAAACACTTTTGAGTACTCTGAAATAACCGAGGATACTTTTTTCTTTAGGTTTGGTATTTTGGGTTCTCTATATTTCACTTCTCACCAATCTTACAAAGACTTTACTGATAACTGTCTAACGGTTTTAGTTGATGAAGGTCAGAGTGACCCTTCACTTATTGTTGACTATTTTTCTATTTTGGTTGTGGCATCACTCCTATGGAAAATGGGTGAAAACAGTAGAAATAGCTGAGAACCACTCACTACACATAGTTAACACAGGTAGAACTTACATTGTATGTGTACATTTCAAAATGAATTTTGATTTATTATTTCACTATTTCTAATTTCATATATGTAATAGATCAACTAACTAGAAGAACTTTTATCAATTTACAGGACACAGGTAACTATATTTAAATAGCTACATGCTTATAGTGCTTTACATTATGAACATATGTCAAAGTCCTGCGTTCCCTCAAGTAATTTTAGATTTTGAAATTATAAAATGTTTAAACAGTCTATTGGGGGCAAATGTGAACTTGCTGATGTCATCATGTTCTAGTAGGAGTTAAAAATAAAGTCACAATTACAGATTTTTCTCTATCAGATTGAGTTTATGATTTCACTAGGGATTTAAACAGACATAAGATGTAAATAGTCACTTTTTGATTGTGAATGATTTGGAATAGCTAATTTTGACAGCCTAATTCTTTGATGTATGTGCTCACAAAGGGTCATCTTTTTAGAATATATATATTCAAATTAAACAATTTAATGGTGGGAATATAACTCAGTTGATAAAGTATTTTCCTATTAAATCTGATTTCCTGATTTTAGGTAAATCCAATAACACACACACACACACACACACACACACACACACACACTTCCAGATTGGGGTGGACAGGGACAAATTCAGGGGCCAAAACAAAGGAAATGCAGATAGTGGAGATTTTGGCTGTTGTCACGCAACAAAGTAAATACAAGGGTAGCACTGCACACAGTCTATTTGAGTGTTACTCCATACAATGGGTAACTTTTCAATTTAAAATGATTATTGGTATTTTGATGTTTTGACTCGTATTTAGCTACAGAAGATGCAAGACTAGAATCGGATCATGCATCATTTATTGTAGTTAGGCAACATGCACAATCATGTCTTCTAAGAAAGTATGATAATGAGGTGTGCAGTTTTCTATTATAAACTTAAATACATTTTAAGATTTCAATTATTGAACCTTAATATGCAAAATTTCTACAAATTCTATATATAAAAATAAACCTTTCAGTATCAAATAATCGTTTCAATGAAGGTAAAGTATTCTGAGTGTTTCAAGGAATAATAGATTTCACCTGTATTGACATATGTCTTATATGGGGGATATTTTCCCCAAAAATAACTCCCACAGAAATTGCTAATCTAAAATATACAAGACAATAGTAAGCACAAAGAAATTTCTTTTTCTTTGATTGAATTGCCTAAGACTTCTGTTACTTTAAATGTTTTTTTTTTTTTTCTGTCATTTCCTACCTCTATTCCTTCCTGCAATGTTCAAGATATTAAGGCTACCTAGCAGATATTTTATAAGTATTTGGAAAATTCACTGAAATTCACAAGGATTTACTCAATAATTATGTCAAGCATGTCCAAGAGAAATGTGACAGTAATTATAACCTACTCAAAAGCAGAAAAACTTACATGTTGACAGTCAGAAAACAAGAGAACATAAACATTAGGAATGAGAGCAGGGAGCAAACAGTTGGGAAGGTTTACAGCAAGAGAGACAAGGGAACGAAAGAGAATGGGGTAAAAACAAGGAACATTCATTTTGCAAGTGTAAAAACTGTCAGATAATAAAAAAGAAAATGATATTTCTAAATAGCAAGATTATTAACATGATTGGGATCTATTTTAAACAATGGAACTTGATAGTATATTTAAGCGATTTAGCAGGTTATTTTTATATTTAAGATGAAGTGTAAATGCAATGTGACTGCAAATGAAGAGAAGAGACCTAAGTTTCTAGGGAATAATGAGTTTTCATTTGTCTGTTCAATTTATGAGTTTTGTTTTTACAAATAGAAATAAAAGTCTTCTTTTTCTGATTATTGGATTTGTATAAAATATATTCTGAAATTTTCTCATTATTTACCAATGATAACAATTATATTTTTAATATATTCCCTCATGGTTGAAAAGAAAAAAAAATCAGGACCCTTTGGAACATTTTCTTTCTTTAACTCTATATTTTTAAGGATGCAATTTCAAAATTACAGTCCACTTTATAAAACTATAAATCCAACATCTAAATAAGTAATTAGTAATCTGTACTTGATACCTTTTATCATATTTCTTTTTCAAATGTTTTGTGATATTTTTGTTTGTTAGCAGTAATAAATTTCTAAATCATTATTTGACATCATTTCTTTTATTTATTTCATGCTTCAGGTAGCTACAGTTGAATCATCTTTGCAATTTTATGTTAATTTGATCCATGAGAATGATTTGATGAAGTAAAGTAATATGAAAAGGCATATGTTTATGTTTCAAAAAATTATTTTGTTCTATAGTTTCTCCTATTACCATCTTAAATGAAAAAAATGGTATTTTAATTTTAGTTGTTTTAGTTAACATGTAAATAATATTTTTATTTGTAAGTATAATTACTGTGTTTTTAAACACCTCATTTTTTTTTTTTTTTAGAAATGCATGCTTGCAGACTACATCTAAGTAACTCCTGCCCTTGCATCTCTCCTCCAACATGTCCCACGAACCCCTTTCCAAATTCTGGGTCTCTTCTTAAGTTATCGTATTTTCTCTCTCTCTCTCTCTCTCTCTCTCTCTCTCTCTCTCTCTCTCTCTGTCTGTCTCTCTGTCTCTCTCTCTCTCTCACACACACACACACACACACACACACACACACACCATGTGAACACATGCTGAGCCCCTTAGTTTATGTGTTTATGACTAACCCCTTGGAATCAGACAACCTGTGTGTGAGCTTGTCCCTGGAGGATATTTTTATTTTTCTCTCTCAGTAGCTACTGACCACCTATATCTCTTCATGGTGAGAACATGTGGAATTTTCCTTGTCCACCTTAGTTTGTTAACTTGTATTATCTATCATTATGCAGGTCCTGTTCAGGCAATCTGATTGTTGAAAGTTTATGAATATACTTTTTCTTTGTCATGTTTACAGTATGTTGTGTAACAGCAGATGACCACATGGACTCTCTGACTTTTAAAATCTTGGCACTCTTTTCTGTGATTTTCCTTGAGTCATAGGCATAGGGTTTGCTTGCAAATGTCTGTTAGGTTTTGGAATATCAGAGTCATTCATTTGCATTTTTACCAGTTAGGGATCTCTGTAATTGTCTTCATCACTACAAAAAGAATCTTTTTTTGATGGCTACAGATATCTGTGGGTATAAAGATAAGCATTTCCAATATAGAAAACTTATGCTGGCTTAGGGACATGCCAGTATTTACTTCTATTGGTCTTTAATTTATCTAGGCATAGGCAATTGGCTGCATTTACAATACTCGGTATGAATATTCTCCTTTGGAGTGAGTTTTAAGTTCAAGAAGAAAGTTGATTGCTACCCTCAAGATAAATGTGCCACATTGAAGCATTGTGGACAGCTTGCTGGTCCAGTCAGTGCTGGAGTTTATTTTGGCTTGTAATACCGTACTGTTAGAATCTATGATGATGGGTAAAACACGGCAACAGGTAGCAGGCTCGATAGCAGAGATAGGAAGGTCATTTGTTAAACTAAACACACAAAGTAACTAGAAAAATCTGCAAATACTGTTGACTTTTTAATCAGAAAGACCACCTTTAGCAAGGATATACCACTTAAGCCTTTCAAACAGTGCCACTGAATGGGGCTCAAGTATTTAAATGTCCAAGACTATGTCAGACACTTCTTACACAAGCCACCCCCATACAGTGATGGAATGTGTTTGATGTTATTTAAATTTTATAAAAATGATAGTGCTTCTGAAATTTCCACGTGATTTTAGATGTGGCTTATATTTTAGTATATGCATTTGTTAGCTTACTGTTTCTATTGGAGTTTTAAAAAATGTAGTCAGGATGACAATTTCACAAGATTTGTTGTTTTCTTTCTTCCAACATGTAATAGGTACTAGGGTCGAGAGAAAGTTCAAGCTGCATAACCTTCAGAATTTTTTGAAAAATTCATAAATTTCTTGCAAAATATGGAAATTATTCTTATTCACATTTACTCTTCCATACTTAATGTCGTTTCTTTATGTCCTGACCATAATATTAAAAATGTTTTTTCTTATTTTTGATAATTTAAATAGTAAATTTATATTCTGCTTAAAATCTTATATAAATGCATTATTCAAGCAATTGTTATGTTTCAAAATAACATTTCTTAAAATTATAAATATTTTAAGTGCCATGGTCAAAGAAGAGTATTTTGTTAAGGTATAATGTAAAAAGTAAGTATAAAGTGTGTACAAATCATTACTTGAATTTAACATATGTTTAATTAATTTATAAATGTACTAGATAAAGCTTTACATGTCCTGCGACTTTCCTAAGGTAGAATGAACTGAAAATTTAATCATTTAATTCATAATTCATTAAATGGATTCAATTATTATAGTGAATATAATAATTAAGATTTCCTACAGTATAAAACTGTTATATTTAAATTACATAATTTATTTAGCCACTGACTTTGTTTCATGTGCACAATCTGCATAAAAAATGAGGAAACTTTAATCTCTAATCACTTTGGAACAGTGCCATATAAGTGACAACTTGGCATTAAATCCCATATATTGTGGCAAAGTCTCACTTTTGTATGATATATGTTATGTGTTATACTGTTCATTTAATATTTAATGTGTGTGACATTTTGAACAATGCAAAGATTTCGCCGGGTGGTGGTGGCGCATGCCTTTAATCCCAGCACTCAGGAGGCAGAGGTACGCAGATCTCTGTGAGTTCGAGACCAGCCTGGTCTACAAGAACTAGTTCCAGGACAGGCTCCAAAACCACAGAGAAACCCTGTCTCGAAAAACAAAACAAAACAAAACAAAACAAACAAACAAAAAAACAAAAACAAACAAAAACAAAAACAAACAAACAACCCCCCCCCAAAAAAAACAATACAAAGATTTATTTTTTTCCCACTGGCATAGTTATTTGATGTGAATATGAACCTTTCAAACTCTCTAAAATGCATTATGTTAAAAATTTCCAACCTTCCTCTGCCGTGCCTACCTGATCCTTCATATCCCCTGGTGGCAGATGGACATTACATTTCTATTTATATATTAGTAAGTTTAAATTGTTTCTGTTGTTTATAAATCATGAAAATGATATAACTTGAAAACATGGGCAATCAGTTATCAGAAGATGATTTTAGTATGGTATTATGCTTTTAGTACGGTATTCTCCTTCTACACCTGTAATTTGAATACTTGATCTGTTTCTGTTATTAGAAAGTGCTCCCCCTTTTCTATAAATTAAAAAAAGCATTAACTTTTACCAAATAATCCAGTTTCCTTATCTTGTCTTCAAGCTCTGATAATCCTTTTTCTTCATATGCCATCCTGTCAGTGAGGTTTTCCTAATGAGTTTTATATTTGACTTATTGGGTTTTTCATTTCCAGTGGCATGTTACAGGCTTCCCTTAAGTGCTTATTTATTTACTCAATATCTTTAATATCTTGGATTTACTTTCTTATTGAATTTTATATTTTGTCTGTGTGTATGTGTGTGTTTTCTCAGAGTATGATTGTGTCTGAGTTATTTGAAGATAATTATCACCCTTCTTTTAAGCCTTTCTCTTTGGGGCCATTTTTATGGGATTCATGATATTTGAAAGAGTCATGGGGTCTTGCAATTTTGTATTGTTTTTGTTTCTGCATGAGGGCTTTAGTGGCTGATGTTATTTGTTGGCTGAGATTTTTTTGTTTACTTTTCCCCTAAGCAAGCCATCTTTCTGCTTTAAGTGGATGTATCTGTATACTAAAGAAAAGACTAAGTCATAATGAAATTTTACTACATTTTTTTCTCTAGACCTGATCATTGTTCTATCCCCATTGTTCCTGTGGGAGTCCATTAAGATCTTCCCATACCCCTAACTTATTCCCTCCTCTTCACCCTCTGGTATGGATCATTGCACCCAAAAAACTTATCCTGGGTTATTAAGAATGACCTGTAACTATGAATATTACCAGTTGAATATTTTCTGTAATTATTATAATTGTTAAAGATTTGGATTAACATATATTTGTTCTATATAGCAAGATAATATAATGTAACAATCCATTTTGCTTCCCATGAAAGCATGTCATTTTTATATGGCTTAATAATATTTACTTGGGTGCATTTATTACATATACCATAATTTCTTTATACAATCATTTCTTGATGGACAAATAGACTAAATTCATATCTAAGCTATTGTGAATATTGACACAATAAATATGAATACCTAGCTATCTTTTTTGTATCCAGAGTTTAATAATTTCAGTAGTATACTTGCTAGTATGGCAGGTATATTAAACATTACATAGAGAGAACTTTGAATAGCGTTTGTATTGTCATTTATAGTAGTAATATTAAGTTACATTGCTGCCAACAGAATACAGGTTCTTTTTTTCTCTGCAAACTTACCTGTACTTGTTTAATTTTTTCAAATAATAGTAATTCAGGATGGGAGAAATTATACCTAATTTTATTGTGATTGTATTGCCATAATGGCTAATTGTTACTTCTATTTAATTTTTGATAAATGCCTTTTTACATGACTAAAAAATTTTGTTGTTCCTTAGTCTTTGTTTCATGTTTAGTTCCTTTCTTATTCTGAACATCGACACTGCTCACAATGTCAGAAGAATTTTTTTTTCTCGGTTGAAACTCTTTTTTTTTTATTGAAAAAAAAAATTCCGCCTCCTCCCCGCCTCCC
>NW_026068264.1:73746-145887 GCF_014885135.2 Alexandromys fortis | reverse complement strand
TGGGACCTTGGGAGCTCAGTCCAGTGCTCCAGTGTGGGTCTCTGTCTCCATCCATCACCAGATAAAGGTTCTATGGTGATATGCAAGATATTCATCAGTATGGCTATACGATAGGGTCATTTCAGGTTCCCTATCCTCAGCTGCCCCAGGAACTAACTGGGGACATCGCCCTGGGAACCTGGGAGACCCTCTAGGTTCAAGTCTCTTGCCAACCCTAAGATGGCTCCCTTAATTAAGATATGTGCTTCCCTGCTCCCCTATCCAACCTTCCTTTATCCCAATCATCCCGTTTCCCCAAGTTCCCCCATCCTCCCCTTCTCACTTTTCTCTCCCCATTTCCCCTTACCCCCTCCCACCCCACCCCCAAGATTCCAATTTTTACCCGGCAATCTTGTCTACTTCCCATAGCCAGGAGGATGGCTATATGTTTTTCTTTGGGATCACCTTCTTATTTAGCTTCTTTAGGATATCAGAGATCTTCTCACATTCTTTCGGCTGTCTCTTCAGTCTGTTGATTGTTTCCTTCCCTGGGTAGAAGCTTTTTGGCTTTTGTAATTCCATTTATCCTTTTTTTGCCTTTATTTTATGTGCTTTTTATGTTCATGTCTTATCAAGTTGAAAGAAGAAAATGTAGTGTCTACAGTAGTGTGTTGAAGTGCTTACCTGGTTTTCTTCTCGTAGTTTCAGATTTTCAAGTCTTTTCATGAGGACTTATTTAATTTGAGCTCTTTTGTTTTTAAGTTTGAGTAAAAGTTAAGTGTCAGGTTTTATTATTTTTTTTACATACTTATATACAGACTGCCCTTCTACCAAATTATAATTTTAGTACCTTTAAAAAAAAAGCAGTTGGAGCACATGCTCCATCACTCCCAGTCCAGCTGGACTTGGTGAGCTCCCAATAGATCAGCCCCCCTGTCTCAGTGGGTGGGTGTACCCTTCTGGTCCTGACTTCCTTGCTCATGTTCTCCCTCTTTCTGCCCTGACTGCTCTTTGGAGTGGAGAGGGAGGGGGAGGAGGATTGGAGGAAAGGAAAGGGAGAGTGGGGGGAGGGGAGGAGGTAGAAAATTTTAATTAAAAAAACAGTTGGAGCTAGGTGGTGGTGGCACACACCTTTAATCACAGCACTCGGGGGCAGGGGGCAAAGGCAGAAGGACCTCTGTGAGTTTGTGGCCAGCCTGGTTTACAGAGTGATTTTCAGGACAGGTCCCAAAGTTTCAGAGAAATTCTGTCGGGGGAAAAAAAAAAAACAAGCAAGCAACAAACACAAAAAACAAACAAACAAACAAACCAGTTGGCTATAGGAGATCATTCCAGTTTTTCTTTGTCTTCTTCAGTTACTCCCACCCATGTTTTTGAGTTTGCACTGTATAGGAGTTGCACCTTCTTGGTAAAATCAATTAGTAGATTTAAAAACTATTTCTTATTTTTATGTAATAGCTATTTCAAATATGATTCTTTCATGAATTCATGTGCAACCAGTTTACTATTAATATATAAGAATACATTTGAGTGTCATGTATTGGATTTGAATTCTGATGCCTTAAGGTAATAATTTAATTTGTTTTCTATTAGGTTCAAATGAAAAACAAAACTTCATTTACAAAATAATGACAGTCTTTTATGTTGATCACTTTCTCCCCATATGATTCTTAAAATACTGAGCAAAACATTTCAAAAGATGTTTTATTTAGGTTTACAGGCAGTGAAGTTTTCATCTATGGTCTGTCTGGCTTCATTATTCTTTCCTGAGGAGGATTTAATAACATAGAGTTGGAGTCTTATGGGGAAGAAGGCGAGTCTTTTCATGAGGGATGCCAGGGAGTGAGCAAATGTCTACACAAGCAGGCTTTCTCCTTTTCACCTTTGTATCTTACTCACATCTGAAGCTAAAGGGATTGATGGAATACATAGTCAGGGCAGGCTTTTCGCCTTTAGTTAATCTTAGTTAATCTCCAGGAGCATCTTTACAGAAATACCCTCATGTGTGTTTCACTAATCTACTAGGCAGTTCTTAGCTCAATCAATTTTGGCAATCTCACCATCATACTGTTCATTAAGAACAGGATGATACTTAATTCTTGATTGCTACTTATAGTTTAGTTAAATTATACCAAATTTGCTTTTCCAAAACTAGAATTGCTCTTAGTTATATTACACTAGTCTATGTAAAATAGCTATAATTAAATGTAATTAACTAAATTGAAATAAAACTAAAGGAAACATTTTGTTGTTATGTATCAGGAATGTGTATCATGGGTGATAAATTCAAACTTAAAATTCATTTGTAAATAAACTAAAACTTACGATATTGGTAACAGCAATTTATTGTAACTTCTAGTGGCTTTGTGGACTAAAAATGTTCAGTTTTTTTCTTAGCATCTCTAATAAGATTATTGTAGGTTTGGAACTGATAATTTAGTGACCCGAGTGCTCGTTCGGGCTTACTCACATGAAGCTATCCGCAGACAGCTTGTCTAGGATTATTTATTGAAAACACGTTCTGTGTTCTCTCTGTATGGTTTAAAGTTCATTGAGCATGAGATGATTTTAAGAGAGAATATCCTAACAATGAACTTCATCCCCCCAAAGATAACAAGTAGAATGTAATAAGCTCATTATGAACATTCACTACAGCAGACAGATTCGTTCTTGTGCTCTTTTCTTTTGCTCAGGACAGTCAGGTGACCAGAGCAAAATTCGAAAAGAAATGTCTAACAACATGTGGAAATCATTGAAAATATTGTTTGCTTATCTAAAGTTCAAAAATCAATAGCTGTAGGAACTTATTATCTCAGACAAAGTAATTCCAGTAAAGACACTTAGTTTTCTTTTTGTTTGTTTCTGAACTGTTTGAACTCTTATAGCTGGTGGCACTCTTTTGGAGGGTTGTGGTACCATTTGTTACCTAACTGGCAAAAAAAATAGGACACTAAGTGTAACCCTCTGGAATCTTGGGAATCCTTTGTGCTAGTTTAAACTTCTTAAAATATTCTAGCCTGTACTATATCATCAAGCAAATGCTACCCCAAGCTTCCAGGTTAAAGAGGAAGTTATCTTAGCTGCTGTGACTTGCCCATCATAATGGACTGTTTCTTCTATGCCTATGAGACAAAATAAGGCACCACTATCTCAAATTGTTTCTTTAAGACATTTGCTTACAGCAATAAGAATAGTAACTAATACAGTCTACTTATTTTAAATCAGTAGTTTTTAGGAAATTTCGTTGAAAAATGTCAAAGAATGAGGGAAAAACAACATTAGTATGGAGCATGGTATCCCAATAGAAATCTCATATTTCTTCACCTGTATCATGACTAGAATACTTATATATTTTGACATTTTTATATTTGGCCAAATTTGAGTATACATTGAAAAATAAGATGTAATCAACCCTATATATGATATATAAACATACATTCTCTATTGAAACTTGTAACTAAAAAATTTTTAGAATAATCTCAATTTTGAACAAAATATTTTTTTTTATCATTTGGGAAAGTTTTAAAACATTCTTTGTAGGGACCAGCCTTGACCAAAATACCTTTGGCCAGGGTGGGGGTATGTGGATCAGAAATAGAAGTAAAGAGTACGAAGACTCTTTTAAAAATAATATAACAGAAACCATATAATAGTATCAGGTGGGAGTTCCTGTGAATACTGAAACCACCCGCACTTTAAATTTTCCATATGCATTTTTACCCAATGCAAAAGGGGGGAGAAAGTAACAAAAGACTTCATTAACATGATGCAGAGAACAACTTGAACATTATTGCTTTAATGCTTTTAGACATCAAGTCATTAGCATAGCATTTTGTTGTTTAGGCAGTGAAGCTACCCTAGACCAAGAATCCTGAAGGCTGTTACTCCCCAGGTAACCTTATTTTAGAAAAAAAGAGCAGAAGTACACTTGGCTTGCAATCTTGTCCATCTGTCAGGATGGAATGGATCTACCTGTATGAGCCATCTTATTGTCAAAAGAACAAAGTGACTATATCTTGAGTCAGGATGTGTAGTTACACTTGTTGTCAACCATTTTAAGCAACCTTAAAACTCTCTGACTAGGTGGAAATAAGCTCACATTTTTGGGCCTCCACAGTTCTTGTCAATTTTGAAGAATGCGTGCTGTTAGTGATAGTTTAAGGTTATTTCTAAATGACGTGTTCTTGGAAAGGGAGCTGCCTTTCGCAATAGCTTGAAGTGCATTCTGGCTAATAATGTTGTCTTTCCAACAGAAAATCCAATCGGATTTGACAAGTCATGAAATCAGTTTAGAGGAAATGAAGAAACACAACCAGGGGAAGGAGGCTGCTCCAAGAGTTCTTTCACAAATTGATATTGCACAGGTATATTTTGTTGTATAAGCTGGGGAATTTGGTTTATATATTAGACAACTTTCCTATCAGAAAATTGAAATTTATGCTATGTTGTCTAGCAATATAATATTTAAAAAATAATACACACAGTTTAAAGAAAAGTTAACCTATGACAACTTAGTGCTACATTTATGAAGAGTAGTAAATTCTCCAACCCCATGTTCTTTGTGTTAGAAAATGACAGATTTCCATTTATTTTTTGAAAGTTTTTATTGAGGTAAAACTTCAGAAAAGGGTAAATTAACAAAATATAACTGGTGGGTTAATGATTATTTCCTTATATTGCTGTTACAGAAAAAATTACAGGATGTCTCCATGAAATTTCGATTATTTCAAAAACCAGCCAATTTTGAACAGCGTCTAGAGGAAAGTAAGATGATTTTAGATGAAGTCAAGATGCACTTGCCTGCACTGGAGACAAAGAGTGTTGAACAGGAAGTAGTCCAGTCACAACTAAATCACTGTGTGGTATGTATTCCTAACAGCAACGATCCAGCTGAATTTTTACTTTGCTATATTAGAAGAATTTGATAATCTTTTGTAACAATGTATTTCTTACAAGTATAATAATTTTAGTAACTGGTTTTAATACTTAAAAAAACTGGCAATATATTAAGATATAGGAGTCCTTATAGAAATAATAGTCATTTGATATAATTTTAGGAGTGTGTTTTGAATCAATAGATTTATTAGTATCAACACAGAATAAAAAGAGTCCTATTTATATAATTTTTCTTCAGACATATTAGTAAACTGAAATAAAGAAGGGAAATATATCAATCTAGAAACAGGAACGATAGCACTAATTGCAATAGTTATAGCCACTCTAGAAATAATTCTTTTGGATAAGGTTAAATATATACAGTAGCCATCTTTAGTCTCAAAATTACATATTACCTGAGAGGACTTAAAGACAAACATCTGTGAAGGACACGGCAGATTTAATTCTAGGACTCCAAATCCTAGCATATTTTCATTTAATAGCAGTGCTGAATAGACACTTAAATGTCACCAAATCACAAAACAATAAAAATGAAGGAAAGATATAACCTATAACATAAATCTATATACCCTTTGGTATATCTCATACTATCATATGCCATCAGTCTTTAAAATCTATTAGTCACATAACCCCTTTGATAACATAAAATATTCATCTAGTATTCTGAGATTTAGGTATTGGTTTTATTATCTACTTGATACTATAAGTAAAAATAAGATATCATTAAAAATGCATTAGCTGTATCTGTATCAATGTGTAATGTCTCCCTTTTTAGCAAGTACTTTAAAATAAATGTGTGACTTTGTGATTAAAATGAAATTATTTTACTTGATAATATCATCAATCATTTGAATGCATTCTAATGATTTATTGTATTGTAAATTGTATTTAGTAGTTTCAGCAACCAGAATAGTATTTGATTAAAATGTCATGCATTGATTTGCTGTTAATAGACAGACATATACAAATAGGCAGGTATACAAAGGGTCTACCTTAAATTTTTAAACAGTCATAAAAATCAAAATGTTCCAAATATAGTGTCCATTTTAATTACACTGGCAATGGAAAAGATTTTCATTTTCTTCTAGCAGGATCTAGCCTTATAAAATTTATCTGCCAGTTAATGAGCTCAGACGACCATAACTACATTTGTACAAAGAAAATAGCACAACATTAGCTTTTTCTCTATCTAGTTCTGGTTTAAACGCTAAATGTGATGTTAAGATGTTTTCTGTAAAGAAATTATTATTTCACAGATTTTATATTCTCTCTTTTTAAAATATAATTTCTAGTGATATATACTATAGCCATATCCTTGTTTTAAAAAACTATTTTTGTTGTTATTTTGTTGTGGTGGTGGTTAATATTGTTCTATGAGGTTTCACTATGTAGATAAGTGGGCCTTGAATTCATGAATCCTCCTGTCTCCACTTCCCAGGTACTGATTTTAAAAGTATGTAATTACTTGATAACACTTTTTTTTTTCTAAAATAAAGGTATTCTTAACATGAGAGACAAAGAATGGAGTCAATTTCATCCCTTGGTTGTATACAGTTTCTTTGCTGATTAAAAAGAGTGAGCTCATCATTAAACCAACCCTCTTCACAATGATAAAACAAAAATCCCTTTGTACAAGTTCAGGCAGGGAATCACTAAGAATTATCAGTGTATAATTATTATATATTATGCATTATTATAACTATGTCCTAGCATAAAAATGAATGATTTCTGTTTGAAAAAAGTACAGTTTTTTCATATACATTATGAGATCTATATTAAGTGAAAATTGAGAAGCTGCAAATGGATTCATAATTATTGATAAAGAAATATCAATATTAGTCATCAACAATGGATTAATAGCAAAGCAGATTATGCATGTGGCCATAGTTAATCTGGTAAATTGCTAAGCCTTTAATGTTTGTTATTGCATATTGACTTAAACCTAAAAATAGAAAACAAGAAAGAATTGTTTTAATCCCAAGGACAACCCACCTTCTAGATATTTTTCATAGTAAAAATAAAAAAAATATTTTTAATTTTTTAAAAATTTTCTTTTACATTCCATAAATAGTTCTTTCCCCACCCACCCCTGCCTCCCCGAGTCTGTCGCCTATCCACTCTTCCCAAAGACTAAGGGCTCCTATGGAGCTGAAGAGATTGTTCAGCTGCTAAAGGCTAGGCTCACTCACAACCAAAAATTATTATTTTGATTAAACATGGATCAATTTAATGCAGAAATATACTAGTCATTATATATAGACATATATGCACACAAACATATGTACCTATATATATGTATTTATAATCACTTACAAATTCATATATTTCTCATAAAATTAGCAAAAAAATTATAACACCAAAGTGGCATTGACAATATATTGATAATTTCTGCTGCCTTTGAGAATTATAATATTTGCTTCATAAGGTTTTGTAATGCTAAACTACCTGTGCAAAGGAATGTGTGTGGGTGAAGTTTTGATCTACATGAAGAAATGATATATTTCTACTGTCAGTATCAATATAATAGACTTGTATTTTCAATTAAATATTTAAAATTAATTCATTTTTTCCTTATGAAACATTATACATGGATGCAGTGATCTAGATATCCAGATGTTTTATCCTACTTAAATGGAAGCACCATGAGAAAAACAGTGTATATTTCTTTACTTTCCCTTTATTGATATTGCAAAAACACAAATACTTTCTAGTGGATTGCAGGCACTCAATATACCAGATAAGTAAGTAAATTCATTCATGTAAACTTATGGCTAGAACTGAATAAAAGTGCAGTTAAAATAACAATCCTGTAACATTTGGAAATAATATCTACGAATTTAGATTGAACAAAATAAATATAAATCATCCATTTAATTTATAAGACTAATTGCAAATTATGTACATATATTTATATAATCTCAAATATCAAAGTTAACCGAAAAGAAGATATAAGATTATATAGAAGCCACAATATGCACTTCATTTAAATTATGAATGCAAAAGGGCAATTAAAATGAAGTATGTTCTATTTATTTGTTTTAATAATATAATGTACCATGCTTTTTGTATAGTATTTATGTTTGGTTTTTGTTTTAACATAGAACTTGTATAAAAGCCTGAGTGAAGTGAAGGCTGAAGTGGAAATGGTAATTAAAACAGGACGTCAAATTGTGCAGAAAAAGCAGACAGAAAATCCAAAAGAGCTTGATGAAAGAGTAACAGCTTTGAAATTGCATTATAATGAACTGGGTGCAAAGGTGAGTGCCTACTTAGACCAAATTCACATTTTATAATATTTACCATATATTGTTAAACAACAGGCAAAGAAAAGATATACAATACCACCTTTATTGTATGCACAATACAACCCTTACTGTGCACCTCTGTCTCATTTGAGTATTTCCAAAGAAAACGATATCAAGATACATTTAGTCACAGACCAAGCTACACAACTGTCACCGGATACAGAAGGCCTAGGTCAGTCTCATGCAGGCTCCCTAGCTGTTCGTCCAGAGTCTGTGAGTTCCCACAAGATTAGGTCAGCTCTGTTTGGGGCCCCTATAACAGTGGGACCAGGACCTGTTTCAGATGCATAAGCTGGCTCTTTGGAATCTATTTCCTATGGAGGGATGCCTCTGCCAGCCTTGATAAGGCCCAGGAGCTTGGTCCTGCCTCAACTTGGTATGTTGTGCCTTGTTGACTCTCATGGGAGGCCTTACTCCTTCTGAATGGAGAAGAAGGAGGAGTGGATGGAAGGGGTGGTAGAAGGGATTGGATCACAAAACTGGAAGAGAGGAGGGAATGGAAACTGTAGTTGGCGTGTAAAATAAGAAAATGAATAAACTTAAAATATATACAAATAATCTCTGTCCATATAAATTGAAAAGAAAAGAAAGGTTAAGGAGGTACTTATTGGTAAATCAGGTAGTTATAAAAGGGTTTTCTTATTCTGAAGCCTTTCTGTTCAGTGGAAGAAATCTATTTGCTTTGGCTGGAAGATTTGTACATATTTAATATTCAGTCATAATAGGAGTAACACATTTAGAATGAATTTGGTGGAGTGAAATTAGCACAGTTTTACATTAACACAGAAATTTATAGATTTGTTTGAATTATTTTACAAACATTCTCTGAAATATTTATGCGTATATACATGTGTTTGGAATAATACCTGTTCCTTATTTCCTCCCCTCCTATTCCTTCCCAGTCCATTCTTAATATTATATAATTGTTTTTTCTTTTCTCTTTTTGATGATGTTGCTTCATGGGGAACTATCATGTTTAATACTTTTTTGACAAGATCATTATTAAAGAATTTCAATTTTCAAGTCTGAATGCTCAATTCACAAAAGCTTAATATTTACTACCATTTCTATACTGAAATTTTTTTCTGTGTACCTCAAAGACTTTCCAGTTCCTAGTTTTATTTTTATTTATTTATTTATTAAAGATTTCTGTCTCTTCCCCACCGCCGCCTCCCCTTTCCATCCCCCTCCCCCAATCAAGTCCCCTTCCCTCATCAGCCCAAAGAGCAATCAGGGTTCCCTGCCCTGTGGGAAGTCCAAGGGCCACCCTGAAATTTTTTGATGTGTGCTTTTTATTTATTTTTTAGACAGGGTCTTATGGAGCACATGACATTCTTGAATTCACAATCTAGCTGAGGCTGACTTTGAACTCCTGATCCTCTGCCTCCATCATTCAATTGCTGAGATTACAATAATATTCTACTAGGCCTGGTTAATGTGTGTGCTTTATATATAATTGTCTGTGCCAATTCTTTGCACAAATCCATTGCCTTTCACATGAGTAGTTTTTACGTAGCACACTACAGACAAAGATCACATGGAAGGTAGAGCAACAAAAGTAAAATTAGAAGACTGTTAAGATCATCACTTGATTATTATTAAGAATTTAATGAATATAATAATGATGCTAATCCCTATTTATCCCAGAAGCTACAAGTTTGATAGTTTATGCTTAATAATTTGACATTTAGTAATATCATTAATACAAAGTGATAGGAATACAAATAAATAATTTTTAATAGCATGTCAGAATGCTATTAGATAGAAAAATGCTTTGAATAGAAGAAATAAATTTGTATTTGAAGTAAATATTAACTTAGAATATCAATGATGAAAGGATTGTATATTAATAGCATCATAAAAAACTGTTATATTTAATGTATTTCTTGCCTAAGAAAAATAATTTTCTCTTCACTGACCTTCAAAATATCTTCAACATAAGTAATATTTTCACAAAACAAAGACAAAATGTTTTATTTGATGAAGTCATTCTTTTAATATACAAATAGAAAACCATTCTAATTTAATTCTCAGAATTTACATGCTGGTACTTTAGTTTATATTGCCATTTGTACTAAATAGTTTATACTACCACTACAACATGATGTACTGGGGAAATACCAATATAAGTAATGTTTTTCTTCAAACTTCTAGGGCTTGTCCTTCCGAGCTCAGAGAGGTGAACAATTCAGGGTACACGAATGTTGCTCCAGTCTCTGTGATCTGCTAGGAGCCCTGCTTAGTTACTTCTGTGGACCTTGTTCTCCTGGTATCCTCAACCCCTGTGGCTCCTGAAGCTATTCCCTCATCTCTTCTGTGGGGTTCCCCTGGCTTTGCCTAGTGTTAGACTGTGGGGTTCTGCATCCGCTCCCATCAGTTGCTGGATGTTGTCTCTCTGATGACAACAGGGCTAGAAACTGATCTATGAGTATAGCATTATATTCCCAGTTGTGTTTTCTTCCATCTTAGATTCCTGCGCTGTCCAGCTTGTTTGTTAGGCATCTAGTCAATGTCAGGTGTGTACTCCCTCTTCTGGCATGGGACTCAAATTGAGCATCCACCGGTTGGACACTCCCAGACGTTCTGTACTACTGTTATGCCAACACATCCTGGAGGTTGGGCAGATTTTAGGTTGAAGGGCTTGTGACTGGGTTGATATTACAGTCCCACTGCAGGAAGACTTGCCTGGTTACAGAAGATGGCCAGTTCAGGCTCTGTATCCTGCATTGCTAGGATCCTTTGCTACGATCACTCTCAAAGATTCCAGGGAGTTGCTTCACACCAGGTTTCCACAGAGTCCAACAGAAGCTCACCAATTCCAGTTGTCTCTCCCAGCACGCTCACCAACCCCCCACCTAACTCCTTATGTTCTGATCCCAAGCTGCCCCTAATCCCCTCAGAAAATCTATTCTATTTTGTCTTCAAGGGAGATCTATGTGCCCCACCTTAAGTCCTCCTTGTTAGTCAGACTCTCTGGGTTTGTGGTTTGCAACATTAGCCTTTCTTTATAACTAACTTCCACTTATAAGTGAGTGCGTAGCATGTTCGTCTTTCTAGATCTGAATTACTGCAATTCAGATGTTTTTTTTTTCCCTAGTTCCATCCATCTGCCTGCAAATTTCATAATGCTTCTGTTTTCAATAGCTGTGTAATACATTGTATAAATGTACCACATTTTCTTTGTTCATTTTTTGGTTAAGGGACAAGTAGGTTGTTTCCAAATTCTGGCTATTATGAATAAAGCCACTATAGCAAGTCTATAGCTAACAACACATTAAATGGAGAGAAAATAAATGCAATTCTAAAATCAAGAAGAAGACAAGGTTGTCCACTCTGTCGATATCTATTTAATTTTGTACTTGAAGTTCTGGTGGAAACACTAGGAAAACTGAAGAAGACCAAGTAATATAATTTGGAAAGGAAGAAGTCAAACTATGAATATCCACAGATGATATGTTAGTATATGTAAGTGACCACGAAGATCTAGCACAAAACTTCTATTATTTACAAACCCAGGGAGTACCGAGGCCAGTTTCACGAGGGGCAGCAGAGGATCACCAGAGGCCTTAGCGGGTCCCCTTGGTAGGTGGGAGACCATGGAGAGTGAGAAACAAGCCATACAGAGAGAGTTTGGGTATAGAGTTTATTTAGCCGGTTATGGAGGCAGAAAAGGGAAAGAAGAGGGAAAGAGGAGAAGGCAGAGAAGAGACTGGGGGGGGGGGCATGGAGAGAAGGCATGAGTTCAGCTTGCCTCAGCAGGAACGGGGGAGATTGGGGGTGAGTGGAGCTTGTCTCTTAAACGAACAGGGTACCCAGGTGACAGACCAAACAGCAGATTGTAACAGTCCCATTTCTTTCTTATAATAAAAAGGCTAGAAGTTAGGCATAGCAGGTTGAAGGAATTGGGACAGCGGATTCTCAACATTGCTTCCTGCTTATTTGTGGAGTCATCTTGGGGGGGTAGAGGCTGAGAAAGTTGGGTGCTGGTCACATTCTGGGGTAACTGATCACTTTTCTCCTGTTCAGGCTTTGTGGTATGGAACTATCTGGTGTCTCTTGGACCTGGCAAGGTGTTGGTAGAATAGTCGACAAAGTTAAGATTAGAAAGAAAAAAAAAAATAGGACCGGGGAATTGAGAGGGGTGTATCTGACCTGTTTAAGGATCATTCTTCAATTTGGGTCCCAGGAACACATAAGAATTTTTTAAGTTTATGAAAATATAAGTTTTAAACATATACATTGTATAAACAGTAGCATATTTATGGCAGAATGACTGTGACTGATGGTTTTGCACAATGAAAAGTATTTTTAAGACTGAAAGGCAGTATGAGAGAGAAATTTGATAACATGTGTTTTTCTCACACCTTTATAACTTGCAGGCACACACCATAATAACTTGCATTTGTATAACTTAAAATACCCTTTATTTAGAACATATTAAGAAGTTGTACTAAAATTTGTTTGGTGAGTTTCTCCTTTTAAACTGATAAAATCTTTTAGCTGTCAAACTGCATCAGAGATCTTTGAGAAGAATAAAATTTTATTTGAGTTATTGACTAAAAAACAACAGAGACTCTCCTCAGGGACCTCCTTGGTCCTTGAGAGTCGTGTTTACCTTTTGTTGTTAGAAGAAGATCCTGCAAGTTAGAAAATATGTAGGAAGACAACCCTACCTTGACCTGAGCAGCTAGGCTGTCGATTCCATTGATAGTGTCCACTGTCTGGAGACCCCCAGTTTACATGAAAAGCAGTTTTTTTCCCAATGGAATCACTTTCACTTGATGACGTGAATTGCAGATGAATGTTTTCTGCCCATCTGTCTTCTGTCTTTTTTGGAGGAAGTAGAGTGCTGCTGCTAGGAGTCAACCTGTCTCTCTGTTATGAGAAGTCTTTTAATAATTAAACATTTAAATGTCATATTCCCCAGATCTCTGAGCAGTTGAAGGCTGTTTACTGGGTATAGATAAATTTTAACGACAACATAGGATTTGCCTGGAGAGCTGGGTGCAGGCTTGACTGTTTTGGCTCTCAACCGGTGATATTTATACTTGTGAAAGACAAAGAAGAAAAAAAAAACTGTTTGCAATAGAAACGTAACAGTAGAACTGACAATACTGGACAATAGCTCAACATACCCTTAAGCAGGGTTGGTCTACATATACAGCATTTCCATAATAGACTCAAAAGCACACACCAGTCCTAAGCATAAGACCCAGTGCTCTCTCAGTCTGGAATGATATACAATGAACAGACAATATAACATTTAACAGTAAATATACATACATTTATACCCAGTTAAATCCAAGTTTTATACACATATACACACAGAGTTAAAGCCAACTTATGTTTATACAAAGTTAACTCAAGTCACTTTTACACACACACATTTAACAGGAGTTAGGAGAAGTGTGTGTTTTTATTGGGCCCTACCAAAAGCATATCACTGCACAAAACACACATGTAACAGAGTCAATAAGAGGAATTTAGAGACAAAAAAAAATGTTAGTAAACCATGAGACTAAGCAAGGTATAACTCAGTAAAGATGGCAGGACTTGGTCACATGACCTACCCTTAGTCAAAATTGTGGTGAGGTCAATTTTGACCTTAGTCAAAATAGTGGCAGTCATGTATTGTATAGAAAGACTTTTTAGGGAATTTTAAACAGATATAAACAACAAGAGTGGCATAGATGCCATGTAGAACATACATTTAAAACAGAATTACATCTGTGTGGCTATACCATTCACACATTCTTTCATACATGAAGTAGAGAAGAAAATTACTCAGCACCACGAACCACTGCACCATCAGCCATTGTAGGGAGTGTGGGCTGGAACTGGAAACAGTTGCCTCCCAGATCCGACTAATCTTGCCAGTTTCTGTGGGACCAGCAGAAGTGGTAGCAGAGATAGAATAATAGGAATAGGAGTGAGAGAAGGAATACTAGCCAGAAAAAAGAGTGTTTGCAGGCAGGTAGGGATGGGGCTGCCCAGGCAAAGTAAAAGCAGACAGGTGTGAGATGCTGGTGGTGGGGTACCGACAGTCCTATTTGCTGGTAGATATTAGAAAGCTCGCACTTTAGGTTGTTATCCAAAGGGTATGCAGACCCGGTTTGAAATCTGTAAGATTTAGGGTCTGCCAAAGACACAGCAGGGGGGAGGTTGGATGGATAGTTTTTGAGGGTTTGTCTCCCATGGTTAAAAATGTGAGAAAGGCAAAACCCCAAAGACAAGTAATCGGACGTTTCTGGAATAGCACGCGGGTTGAGAGTTAGGCCAGCCCCCATTTCAAGACAGTCAGTACAGAAAATTGGGGGCAAGATAGAAATGCTCCTAGCAACCTAAACGGTGGTAGATAGGACCACTTTCAAGAGAGAAAAAATAAAAAAAGGAAAGAAAATCCGAACAGTGTGGACAGGACCACTTTTGAGTAGTCCAAACAGCGGTGGCGCCAAATCTCAGTTTTTAGCCATGGGGAGCAACCAGAGGTGAATGTGAGTGTAAGGGGAATTGGCAAAGAGAACCTTACCATTTGCAGTGATGGAGCAGGCACAGGATGTTGGAAAATGGTCCTAGTCCAGGGTCCCCACAAGTCCTTGGCCAGTCCACCTGTGGGCAGGAAGGAATGTGGAGAAAGCCTGGCTGAGTCATGCACCAATGTTATTATTTATAAACACATGGTGGTGGGGGACCAGTCCCACAAGGGGGAGCAGTCCCATGAGAGGCAACAGTGGGCCACCTGAGGCCTCGACAGGTCCAGAGAGGCCTCAGTGTGTCCCCTTGGTCAGTGGAAGACTGCACAGGGTGAGAGATAAATATACCATACACAGAGAGTTTGGGTATGGAGTTTATCTAGTCAGTTATGGAAGTGTATGGAAAGGGAAAAGAAAGGAAGGAGAGAAAGTGGAGAGAAGGGAGAGGGGCAGAAGCTTCCTCTCTAGAAGAAGGGGAAAGAAAGAGAAAGAGGATGGAGAGAAGGCATGAGTTCAGCTTGCCTCAGCAGGAGGGGACAAGATTGGGGGTGGGCAGAACTTGTCTCTTAAAGGGACAAGCACCCAGTTGACAGACCAGGCCAGCAGATTATAACAACTTCTACAGTTGAACATACCTTCAAGGAAGTATCTGGATATGAGGTCAATGCAAAAATCAGTAGCCGTTCTATATATAAATGACAGACAGAGAAAGAAATCAGGGAAACAACATCATTTACAATAGCCTCAAATAATATAAAATATATTGGTGTGATTCTAACCAAGCAACTGAAAGTTCTCTATGCTTAAAAACTACAATTCTTTGAGAAAAAAAATTGAAGAGGCTATCAGAAAATGGAAAGATTTTCCATGGTCATGGAATAGTAGGATCAACTTAGGAAAAATGTCTGTCATACCAAATGCAGTCTACAAATTCAGTGCAATCCCATCAAATTTCCAACACAATTCTTTATAGATTTTGAAAGGATAATACTCAACTTCATAGGCAAAACAATAAAATTCAGGATAAGTAAAACAATCCTGTTAATAAAAGAACTTCTGGAGGTATCACCATTCTTGATTTAAAGTTGTTATACCCCACAATAGTAGTAAAGACCATGGTACTGAAATAAAAGCAAGCAGATTGATCAATGGAATTGAATTGAATACCCAGATGTAAATTTGCACACCTACGAACAAAGAATCCAGGAATATACAATGTAAAGAAAAATATAGCATCTTCAACAAATGATGCTTATCAAACTGGATAATAGCATGTAGAAAAATGAAAATAGATCCATATTTATCTCCATGAGCATTCAAGTCCAAGTAGATCAAAGACTTCAGCAGATACACTGAACCTAACAGAAGAGAACTTGGGCAAAAGACTTGAATGCATTGGCACAGGAGACAACTTCCTGCATAGAACACCAGTAGCAGAGGCACCAAGATCAACAAAATTAATAAATGGGACATCATGAAACTGGAAAGAACTTATAAAATAAAGAATATTGTCAATAGAAAAAAACATCAACCTATAGAATGGAAAAATATTTGTACCAACACCATATTAAACCAGAGGACTAATATAGAAAAATATATGAAGAACTCAAGAAACAAGATATCAACAAACCAAATAATCTAATTAAAAATTGGGGTACATCAAAAAGTGTACATCAAAACAATAACTACTGAGGTACTTTAGTGTTAGTGATGTTTGGAATTCTTTTTAAATATTAATATGCCTTTCTCACAGACAAGGACAATGTAAAAAGATTTCCTTAAGGTGGCAGTATCTCCTGTTTTATAAAATCCTACTCGGTTGGATATAAACAAAATGAAATAAGTAAAAATCAATAATGCATTAACTATAAAAATTGGATCTTTTTGAAATATTGAATCTAGAATCCTTTTCTACAAATACTAGAAATTAAATAACTATGCACAGAAACATGATATAAAGTTTTTTTTTCTTTATTTTTTTGACTCCTGCACAGAAATAAAGTCCTTGCAGGCTAAAGGTTTATACTTCTCCTGGGGAAACATTAGAAATGAAAATATGTTAAAATATTTAATATAGACCAGTGAGATGGCTCAGCTGGTAAAGAAACTTGCTACCAAGCCTGATGCTTTTAATTCAACCCCTGGAACTTCACAATGTAGGAGAGACTCAAATCCTACAAGTTGTTCTCTGAATTCAACCTATGCTCTATGGCAGAGGAAAGCATGCACACATATGCATGCACACACACACACACACACACACACACACACACTCATAAACACAGTCATTCACCCCACTACCACTGCCAACCCCACCCAGGAAATAATATAAGGGAAAAAGAGAAGAAAGCAGTGAGTCTACTCGCTGGTGAGATGGCTCAGTCATTGAAGCACATGTCTCACAACCATGAAGACTTGACTTGAATTTACAGAACCCACATAAACATACTGGATGTGGTTGCTCATACTTATAGGCCCATGTTAGGGAAACAGAGATATAAATATTTCTGGGCTAAATACCAATGCTATTAATTTGATTAGTGATTCACAGACAAATAAGAGACACTGTTACAAAGGAGATAGACAGTATTTTTTAAGCTAACACTTAAAGTTGACTTCTGCTCTTTACACACATATATGAATGAATATATATATATGTGTGTGTGTGTGTACACACATAGAATCACTTTTATAATTAAATACCGACAACACACATGAGCATGTATATACCTGGCTATATATATTTAAATTTTGAATGTGCATCCAAGATATATATATATATACATATATATATGTGTGTGTGTATATAGTAAAGGAGAAAATCAATTTTTTGAATATTTGTATCAGCATTTATATATCATGGTCAATACTTTAAATGTAATTACATTGCCAGTAGTTATTACACATACTCATGCACATACATATCTCCAGAGTCTGAAGCATACGCATGAATTTGTATTGTTGTTTTTATATCTTTATACAGTTTTATAACAGTTGGAACTAAATTTAAGTTAGTCTATTTTTCAGATAATATATTACCAAAACAAAATCTTAAATGGGGAGTGGTAGTACATGCCTTTGATGCAGCAGGGCTACATAGAGAATTCTGTCTCAAAAACAAAATAAATGCAATAAACAAAAACAAATAAATCTTTCTGTGATTTTCTTTACCAAGAAAATAGTAGTATAAATAAAATTTAACATGTAGTTGTATATACAGGTTTTAAGCCATTTCTGAAAACAAATACACACACACGTGTGTGTGTGTGTGTGTATGTGTATATATATATATATAGCCAAAGCTTTCAATCACCATAGATGGTAAAAGCAAGACATTGCATGACAAAACCAGAATTAAGCAATATATATCCACAAACCCAGCCCTATAGAAGTACTAGAAGGAAAACGCCAACTCAAGGAAGTTAGCCACACCAACAAAACCACAGGCAATAGATAACTTCACACCAACAAATCCCAAAGAAGGGAAACAAACACGTTATCACCACCACTAAAACCAAAAAGAAAAAAAAAAAAAAACACCCAAAAACTAAAAAAAGCAAGAATTAACACTCATGGGTCATTAATATTTCATTATATCAATAAACTCATTTTGCCTATAAAAAGTCACAGGCTAACTGTGCACAGGGTACAAAAACAGGATCCATCCTTCTCTTGCATATAAGAAACACTCCTCATCCTCAAGGACAGACATTTCCTCAGAGTAAAAAGTTGGGAAAAGATTTTCCAATCAAATGGATTTCAGAAAGAAGCTAGTGTAGCTATCCTGATATCTAACAAAATAGACATTTAAACTGATATTAATCAAAAGAAAAGGAAAATGAAATTTAATATTCAGCACAGAAAAAATCCATAAAGATAAAGTCTCAATTCTAAACATTTGTGCCCCATTATAAGGGCATCACATTCATTAAAAAAAAAAAATAGCGGGAGATTTCAACACCACATTCTCACCACTGGAAAGATTTAGGTTTTAAACCTTGGGAGTAAATGTGTATATATACAAAATCATTTTTCAAATGTTATGAGTAAAATTTTTAGTTTTAAAATTATTTTGCCCTTTTTGATAGAAAATCTCCTTAAGAAAAAGTGGTGGTTGGTATTCTATGCAAAAGTAATTTGAAAATGTAATGGAGATGAAATTGGTAATTCTATATATTGCTCAAATTTTTTTGCCTCTGTAAATAAATATTCCTTTTTGATAGCCCCATAAACATGAGAAAGATTCATTTTCATTATGAATTCTGTAATCCCGTTTGTCCGTGTCTCTCTCAAATGACAATAGGTTTCCTATGACAAATAGGTTATGTCTTCAGTTTGACTTGTATTATTCTATTTATTCTAAACTTTGGCAATAAATGCTGTTTTTCTTTTACTTAGAAACAAATTACTTTGTTTTCTGTTGTTGTGCTATCATTGCAGAAGATACCAGATGCTGCATTTTGGCTAAGCATGTTAGTTGGTGAAGACTTTTCACTTACTATTAATTTCCCCACTACATGACTTTTCTAAAATAAGATGGAAACAGCATGTAAGAAAATAGTTATTTTACAGTATTGGCAATGTAAAAATTACAATCAAATGACTGCAAATAAACTTGACTTACAAAGTAGGCCAAATTTGCTATGTTATTATTATTATTTGCTATGTTATTATTATATTTAGGTAACAGAAAAAAAGCAACAGTTGGAGAAATGCTTGAAATTGTCCCGCAAGATGAGGAAGGAAATGAATGTCTTGACAGAATGGCTGGCAGCAACAGATATGGAACTGACAAAGAGATCAGCCGTTGAAGGAATGCCAAGTGATTTGGATGCTGAGGTTGCCTGGGGAAAGGTAAACTGTTTATTATTGAAAGTAATTTTTAACATATATGATGACTTACAAGAAACGATTTTATAACTGAATAGTAATGCCTAACAGTAATAGAATTATCAATATTGCTTCAATTCATTTTTACTTTTCTCTAAAATTAATCAGGACCTAACTGGGTATTTAAATGAAATGGTAAACTTTACAAACAATCACCCCAAAGCATACACTGAATAAATGGGTTATAAGTAAATCCTTGAAAATATGTACATTACTAAAAACACAGAGTTCAAACTTCTATAAGTATTCTAAATGAATTTTGTGTATTTAATGGTCTAAATCTATCATTCACAGTGATTAAGTTCAATGTTTTACTAGTTTATTTCAAACTAGTGTGCCTAGTTGCAACATCCAACTAGATGCAGCCAGATGCAGTGATTGTGGACGGTTCAGCATATTGCCAAGGTCATAACCAGAAAGAATCTAAAGGGAACAGTGAAGGTTCTATCATTCCTGTCACCAAAGGGCATTTGACCTACTTTCGTTCTAGTTGGGAAATTCTTGTCATTTCTCTTGACAGTCAGAAAGACATTTATTGCTTCCTAGAATTTAAGGTCAAACACTCGTAGCTTAATAGTTTCCTAGGTGATTCATTACTAGAGTATTTGAAATTATCTTAATAAAAGGGAAGTAGCTGATGTAGCTGGTATTAATAGCAAATTTTCATCTGAGACTTTGCCAAGGCATTGGGCCATTTAAGAAACATGCTTACTCTCATTTCTTCAAATTAGTAAGTATTTCAATTAATTAGCTATGGACGTTAATTGCACTTATATTTAGTTTAGTAAGGGTAAACATTACGCTTCAAATCTGAAAAAAGTGCATTATGCAAAAACTTATAATATGATGCCACACTTTAAACCATTTCTCTTTGTGACAATTTACAGGATTTGTAATGGTGAAATTTTCATATAAATAGTGGTGGATTACATTTCTTTTCTCTCCACTTAGAATAATTCTTTCAAGTTACAGATGTTGTTTCAAAATCATATATTATATGAGATTATTATGATAAGGAAAAATAGATAATATAGACTAAAATTGAACTTGCTTCATATATCCCTTACCAGTCTACCATTATAATGATTTTATATATGTTTGTTTAGATTAAATCACCAATTATATGCTTAGTTACAATCTAGGCTATTCTAAAAATTCGGCCAAGGTACAATGTTTCAGAGAAAATAAAGATAAGATGTTATCGAAAATAAGTTTACCAGTTCAGGGTAAAGGAAGTATCTTTGGCATAAGAAATCATTCAGAGTCCTTTGGTTATATTTTTAAAATCTTTGGTTATTTCTACTCTTTTCATAAAACTTGTTCACTACTGCTGAGTTTTAAATTTCACCCACAAGGAAGATAATGAAGTGGAGAACAGTAGTTCTCTCTCAGTGATGAATGGTAAGAGCTCCATGCTTTATTCCTGCTCTTATTTCATTTGTCCGAGCTAATGTAGCCTTATCTATTTACCAGAGTTGGTAACAAAATATGGACTTTAGATGAGCAAAGCTGTACCATGGTTAAATGACCTTGCACTAAAATGGATACATAGATAAAGCATTTTCAGAGATAATTATCTTGGCTAATGCAATATCTTACTGACCTTTTACCGCAGTAACTAAAGAATGAGAAAAAAGTTTCACGTAACCTGTAAACCTATAAAAAATTATCAGTGATTAGCATCTTCTAGTATAAGTCTCCATAAAACAACCCAACCCAAACTAAACATATATATCAGGGTGTAGTTTTTTAATGTATTTATTTTATATACTGACCAGTTTCCCCTCCTTCCTCTCATCCCATCTGTTCCCTCATCCCCTCCTTCTTATCCTGTTTCTCTTCAGAAAAGTGGCAGTTTAGTTGATTCTGTCCAAACTATTTTCATTCTTCACATTAGTCACATCTATGGGCATATCTGGATGCCAAATTAATCTTCTTATGATGACACTAGTCATATAGATTCGTTATCACTTTGATATTATTGTAATAGTTACCTCTGTAAATGTTCTATTGCTATAAAGGCTATTCTTTATCATGTGACTTATGGGGAATATAAAACAGAATCTGACAAGGGAAAAGACCTGCAATGTAGAAGATTTCTGTAATGATGCATAAAGAACAAGATCTAGACACGGAAAGATTTGGAAACTCAGCTAGTTGCCTTTTATAAGCAAGTTAGGAGACAATTTAAACTTACATCAAATGTGCTTTTCTTTGGAATCCTCATAAGGATTTTTTCGCAATTTTCTGAAGAGGTATATTTCCATTAACTTCACAAACAAACAGAAATCAAACCAAAACAAAAAGCATTAAAATTTCACATCACAATGGCTTTTGGTAAGTTCTTTAAATTATAGGAGGTTTGAGTATTCTGGAGTTATGACCACAGACTGAGTCTTCATCTCCCACTCTGTTCCTATTCAACACATTTTTACTACATTGTCCCTGTGACCCTTTTGACTTTTTAACCCTTTTGGTTTCTTGGCCTCCTGACCTCTTTGTATTCTGACTCTCTCCTCTCTCCTTCTGCCACTCCTCATATGGCCTGGTCCAATTTGCCAGGCATGTTCACTGTGAGCTTCCCAGATGTCTCTACCTCTGCTTGTTTTACTTTTATCTATAATAAAAAAAAAAAAAAAAACTCAACTCCTTGGAAGCAGTTATGTCTTTTATTTACTTTTTTATTGACACTTCTATAGTCAACATAGCCTTCTATATGATGTAACTTTAAACATATGATCCTCCCGCTTTATCCTCCCAAATGCTGGGATTACAAGTAAACAACACTTTGCTCAATCATCAAATAGTATTTTTAATGCTTTAAAAATAAATGTGATTAGTTATATACAAGAAAATCAATTCTAAGTATCTCATTAATGAACAAATTTGTCTAGCATCTTACCCGAGATACATAAAAGTAAATATTTATGTGAATACATAGATATTTACTTAACGATCAATTTTAGTAGCAGCTCTAAGTTTATTTATTTATATGTTTCTGGTTTAACCACTAACAGATTTTATTTATTTTAATTTAGTGTCATCATTGAAAATTCCAAATAATTTAAATAAGCTCTCTAAACTCACAGTGCCATCTAAAACCTGAGTTAGACATGATTCCCTAAAATGTTCTTGTCCTATGCTATTTTGTATCCATTAGTTTCTTTGTAATAAATATTGCATTGTTTTATAGGAGTTGATGTCTAACAGAATCAAAAAGAGAAACATTGAATTCTATTCAGCATATTAAAAAATGTAAAATAACTGATCAGTATAAATTGATACTAACAGCACTATAGCTAGGAGGTAGAAAATAGCCAAAAGCATCTAGACGAGTCCAGAGTAGAGAGATAAAGTACAAGATAGAACACGGCCAGCAGACTGGTCCTGAGAGCTAGATAGAGGGAGAGAGACCAAGAGAAAAAAAAAGGGGGGGGGTACAGCAAAATAAGACTAAGTTTGGGCAAAACAGAGAGGCAAAAAAGAGGAAGAGAAAAAAGGAAGCGGAACAAGAATAGCAGGTTTATCAAAGATAAGGAGTAACTGGCGATGGAAGCTCCTGAGCTAAATTCATAGTAGATGGTGAGGGGGAGGGAAGAAGAGCCAGGATGCCAGCAGGGACTCTGATGTGTAGCAGGTACTTGTGATACTGAGGGAGCCTTAGCCAGCATGCTCTTTGGTATGCTAATAGCCACCATTGATAGCTATTTATCTCCTCTGCCAGTGATTAGGGAAATTGCTACTTTTTGTATAGAGGAACCTACTTTGCAAGTTCCTAAGGAATATTGGCTTTTGTCTAACCAAAACAATAATTTGGGGAAATGGAGTTACCTCTGGACCTGACAATATTTAAATAACCACCTACGAAATAACATATTTTACTTTTCACTTTTATTTAATGGCTAAGCATTTACAAAGCTCAACATAAAGGACAGTTATTAGCTTCCTAAATTACCTTTTTTCTTGCCACTTCAATGATAAAATATAATGATTACTACTACCCCATACAACCTCATCTCAAAATGTCTTTCTGTTTGACAGAGGTTTCTTAGCAACAAGTAGAAGCTACGGGGGAAAGCTGCAAAATAAACAAATGAGTAGACTTGGAGTCTCATGTTTAATTGGTCAGCCCAAAAGTAGTTAGCACCACAGTATTCTGCACAGTTGTGCACCACTGGAAAATATCATTAATATAAGATCCATTCATTTCAACAGTCTGATGGGGTATATATCCATATCTGTTAATTATGTTCTGTGTTTTTTTTTAAACTTATACTGTTTAAAGAAATCTAATTTCTCTTCCTAGTTTGTGGGAATAATTGCCTCATCTCATCACCCTCTTAACTACAAAAGTATGAGAACCATTTCTTATTTCTAAAGTCTGTTACACTATCATTCCCATGAAAAATTACATATCTGTTTTAAAAGAGAGCATAGTAATTAATCTGTGAAGTGAAATATCACTAGCAGATCATTAACTTGGTACAATGAATGCATCAAACAGCTGTTACTTAGAAAATAGAACATCTGTTAAATGCCATTGAAGTCACTATTCACTGTCATTATAGTTATGGCTATAATTTCTGTTCTGCACATTCTGCTTTCATGAAAATCTTTACTACATGATGCATTATTAATAAAAACTCAATATCCATTGCTATAAAATCCAAATTTTAATGTTTTATATTATTCTTAAACTTATTCTGTTGCATAGTCTAAGAATAAAATATGTCCTGCAACGTTAAGCCATTATAATTTCAAGGTCTCAAAAAAGTAATTAATTTAAAATTCCACTATGTGTAAAGCATGTTAGATTGTATTATGCACTCTTGAGAAACACAGCATGCATATACTATCAATTTAAAGGTAAATATAGATTGTCATTTAAAATTTAAAAATCTCAACATGATAAATTTCCATCTTTTAATTTTGTTTCGACTGCCCTGTAACATGAAGGGCCAGGCCTGCTTGTTTTGGGGGTTTTTGTCTTGTCCGGTCCCCCAGCTGTTTAGTCCCAAACAAAATCACACATAGATCTCTATAAATTATAAAGCTGATTGGCCCATTAGCTCTAGCCTCTCATTGGCTAACTCTCACCTCTTGATTAACCCATTTTTCTGATCTATGTTAGCCATGTATCTCAGTACCTTTTTTCAGTGGGGCAGATCACATCCTGCTGCTTTGGGGGTGGTCTTGGCAGGAGTGGGAGGAATCAACTTCCCCCTTCCCAGAATTCTCCTGTTCTCATTACATCATTTCTACTTTCTGTCTGGTTTTTCTGCCTATATTTCCTACCTGGCCAATCAGCGTTTATTTATAACATGATTGACAAAATACAGACAGTTCTCCCGCACCCCCAGTTTCTCATGATTAGAAATGCTAGGGTGGTTACACATATACTTGTATGGCCAAACATTTGAAGATGTCTTTTATAAGCATATTGTTTTAGTTAGTCTCTCATATACATTTTAATGCATAAGACATAAATAATAACTAAAATAAAATTATGGTAGTATCCTAGTAAAGGGGATGATAATGTAATAAATGCCTGTAAAGTAGATATTCAGATAAATGTGTGGTTAGCTAGAAATATAAACTATAAGCAGACTGCCATTAAGAAATTGTTTTAAAAGGATTGAATGAGTGTACTGTGCCATTATATATAGAAGCTATCATTAGAATAATTATCATGGGAAATTTTCAGAGGCATTGAAAACTTGGAAGAATATATAGTTGAGATAGTAGGATGTTTTCAAGCACAAATAAGGCCTGTCTTGTGTTCCTGGAGAATAGTGACTACATGTTTGTTTATGTAAAATAAGATAATTATTGTAATAACTTTTATACGTGTAAAGTTAAAAATAAGAACATCAACAGAAACCAACAGAGTAGGTTTCCCCATCAAAATGTGAATTCATGATTTAGTGTATTCACTACAGTGTACGCACCTCATCATTTCTAAAATCACCTTCCTCCACTACTACCTATGAGGAATTGATCTGAATACATTTCTCACGTTGTCTATGACTACAATGTATAAAAATGTCCGGCGGAAATGAGGAGAGAACACGAGACACAAACGAACCCACGTGTACGAGTTTATTAAGAAGATTAGGTGCACGAGCTCGGTCAAAACGCTGTGGACAGAAGGGGGAGAAGAGAGAGCGTGGGAATGGCACATTTAGTTTTTAAAGGCTCCTCAGCACATGCGCAAAGGGGGGAAAGACATGCCCACTTCAGATGCTGATGAGAGGCAATGCTGTGCCCTGCCACTGCATTTGGGGGTTTCTGCATCAGACGCTGGTGACGCAGTTGGGGGGTGACCCACACATGTGCACAGGGTACGTATATGCGCGGGGTTCAGAACCCGGAAGTGCAGTCTTACAGGTGACTAAAGGAATTACAATGTAAATTTTTATAAGAAGAAATTAATCTGTTTTACCTAATTTACCATGATAATGAAAGCATAGCAGCCTTTAACTATTTAGTAGCCAGGTAATAGTACATTTGTTTACTAGAAATTATAAAACTTAGTTCTTAGTATTTCTGCACTTGCCTACTCATATAGTGTACTCAAAAATTTTAACATTTGCAGAAATTATTGTTTCAGTAGAATTCTACTTATGCTAATCATTTTCTGCTGCATCATAAAACTCCTTGCTGTCACCTAAGCAGTTCCAATTTTGATTTTCTTATGTTTCCAAAAGTATATGCAATTGGCAACTAGGTCAAAGTATAACATTGTGCATATAATCTTACTTTTTCCTCACCTTAATATCAGTGTAAGGAGCTTACACATTGAAACTTGAGGGAAAATCAAACAAACAAAACCCTAAGTATAATTTATTATAAAAGCAGGAATGATATTTTCTTCTATATCATTTTTATCTTTCATACCTAGAACAATGGTCACCTTCTATATTTGTAAAGAATATATTTTGCCCACTAGTTTACAGAAGGTTTTTTTTTTTTTTACAGAGTTGAAATCTAGTCCATGTCTATTCATTTCTCAATGAACTCAATGAACTATGTCTTCCCAAACCTGGTATTTTCATATTCCAAAAGACATTTAATAGTATTATCTGTGGCAATTCTACAATGATGTCTGGATTCTAAGAGGAATACAATAAACACTCATTATTATGTGTAATTATGTTACAAATTGATTTTATGAAATGCTAGTTTCACTCATGTACAACAAACAGTACCTACATTATAAGTAATCATTTCTGTCAAGCAGATAAATTCTTTGGCACAAGTTATCTCAGTACTGGTATTTTAATGCTAAAATGAGAACCGCAATCCAAACATAAAAATCCATATGTGAAAATGAATATTCATTAATAATTATTTTTTCAATAGTTGTTTTTAGCATGTTTATTCTTTCTGTTGATTTGATGTCCAAAAATAAAAATGATTGGAAATAAGGACATGACTGCTTCTAGGTATGGTTGAGGAGGATTTTATTTTAAATATGAGGGAGACGACATCCAGAGGCATTTGGAAAAGTCCAGGCTGAAAATGGCCAACAGAACAGACTGCATTATGAAAGGAAAAAAAGAGGGGGGTCAGCAAAAGAAGAAGAGAAGAGAGGAGAAGCAAAAGAAGACCAAAAGGGCAAAGAGAACCAAGTGAGGACCAAAAAACAAGAGACCATGTAGCCAAAATGGCTGAAGTTAAATAGGAAAGAGAAGTTTGGGAAAAGGAAAGATCCTTAGGGCCTAGGGAAGTTTAGGGTGGAGAGTAGGTGTGGGAAGTGTGGAAGAGCCAGGACTCTGTAATTGATACTAGCTGAGAGTGTAGTGACCACTGTCTGATCTGATTATTTTAATAGGCATCACAGTTAATCATTTGTCTGGATGACTTTGAGACTTAACAAAAACAGAACTCAAGCATCAGGAGTTGACTAGGATCTGATAGTATGGAGAAAAGATCACTATAAGGAATTGTGATGTATTCAGAAAAGACTTTTTGAGAACACCTAGGAATGAAAAATCTGCTGTCTGATAGAGATAGCTTCCTTGCATAGAACACTTCTGTACTTGTTTATACTTAATTTTATTTGATTCTACTTGTGAATTTACCCTGATTTATTATTGCTATTCCTCAGTGATTTTGTTTTGTTTTAACATTGATTTTGGTTATTAAAACATTGGCTTCTTTTAAAAATGACTTTTCCTCTTTTTATCAGTTTTGTGTATTTTTATTTCATACTTTAGAACACATTATGAGAAGGGTTCATTAAGTTTAATGAGGTATCAAAAATCTTTATATCTCCAAAAGGCTGATAATACTGCTGCAGTCAAATATTAGAACCATAGTTGTTTAGTTTTCTAAAAAACAGTATTTATTTTTAAATGAGTCTTAAATTGTCTGTCATTAGCCAATGCATGATTAAATTAATGAACATACAATATTAAATACATACAATATTAAATTAAAAATCTGAAGACTTAGTTTTTAAATATATATAATTTTGATTAATTAATCAATCACAGTTGTTTAATAGTAAACATCCTGTATACCCAGTAATGAAACTACAATAAAAAAATATGGAAGGATTTCATCATTCATAAACACATTGTTGTAGATTTATGGCCTTACAAATCTTTGCATCGGAACCAAACTCACAATCCTTTCACAAGTTTAAGTCTTAACGCTACACATGGTGCTTTACTCGAAGCTTAATGTTAATTTTTCCTACAGGCTACTCAGAAAGAGATTGAGAAGCAGAAGGCTCACTTGAAGAGTGTCACAGAAATAGGAGAGGCATTGAAAGCGGTGTTGGGCAAGAAGGAAACCTTGGTGGAAGATAAACTGAGTCTTCTAAATAGTAACTGGATAGCTGTCACCTCTAGAGCAGAAGAATGGCTAAACCTTTTGTTGGTAAGAAAAGTGGCAGAAGCTTTTCCACTCCTCTTTGTCAACAAGGAAACAAACAAAGCAAAATAAAAATGAGAAAATAAGAATTCAGGAACAATGTCTCTGTTTTAAAATTCAACTACAATTTATATATACTGATATATCACACCACAATTCTAAGATATTTTACAATACTTAATACTAATTTCTGTTTTTGATGTGTGACTTTAAGGCAATTTAAATACTGCATTCTTTTCTTTCTACAAATTAGAACAAATGTTCTAAGAATTTTGTCTAACCAATAAAAATGGCATGTTTCTGTACAATTCAGGAATACCAGAAACACATGGAAACCTTTGATCAGAATGTCCAACATATCACAAAGTGGATCATTCGCACAGATGAGCTTTTGGATGAATCTGAAAAGAAGAAACTACAACAAAAGGAAGACATTCTTAAGGTAGTAAAGAGAATATTATGAGAAGTCGTTTTCAAGCTGCACAAGTTAAAACAATCATGTTCAAACACAAAATACCAAAGACTAGACTTTTTTTTTTTATAAATCTAGCCATCTCTATTTCTTTTCTTTCTGTGTCACTTCCTTCTTTTGATCATCCACCATTCTTTCCTATTTTGCTCCCTCCATTCCTTTCTATTTTCCTTTTTTATTGGAATTACTGACATTGCAGAATTCTAAAATTTAGATAGTTTTTCAAGTTCATGTCTGACCTCTCTATACTCACTCAATCTCAGATCACAAAGAATTATGAGTATTTATTTTTCTGTCACATTTAAATTCATTTTTATTATAATGTCAGTATTCTTGTGTCCATTCATATAGCCCACAATAAATACTCATTTTTTATCTGCCAGTAACAAATTCCAATCTAAGAGTAGATTCAGTATCTCTGGTCTAAAAAACACTAAGTTCAGAGTGTTCCAGACTCTGAGCTTTAAAAAAAATATTTCTATCCTTTCACAGTAGAATATATTATAACTTTCAACATTGTTTCATTTACAAAATTATTTTAAAATATTACAGAAAATTAACTTTTAGATAAATTGATACTTATTTATGAAATATAAATTAATTTTTGTTTGTTCTTGGACCAATCATTAAGATACCACATTGTGGATATGCATATATTTTAGAAAAAACATAAATAAATTTTTAAAGCATTTTGGATAAGGAATATTGGACATGATATTGTCCATTATCAACAACTTATATAAACCAAATTTTTAATATCATGCATATGTAAAGAAAAGTAACATTTTAAAATAGGTTATCTCATTTTTAAATTTATTATTCAGGCATACTATGTTTTATGTTACAAGATCAAATTAAACTTTGCTTTAAAACATGATTTCTATAACAAGATATATAAATTGGAACTATATCTTCTTGATACTTTATCTCTATTTGATGTTATTTTATTTATTTTTCAATGAAATTAAAAGAGTCAGATCTCATTTAAATTAATAATTCAGTATATTTTTGGTTGAAATTTTAAACAATACACGATAATTATTACTGCTTCAAAATTCAGCTATTATTGTCTTTTCTGTCTTTCCTTTAGTTCAGTTACTAGTTTTTGAAACAGGATCTTCTTAAATTATGTAAGCTAGTCACGTGAATGCATTATGTAACATACATTACCTTTTTATTTGCAGACTTCTTGTCAGTCTTTCAAGAGTGTGGAGTTCTTAGCTGAACTCCACCATAATCAGCTCTTATTTTTTTGTGTTTGTGTCAATTAATTTCTTTTTCTATTAAAATATTAAAGACATTCTAGGATATCTCATGAATATTAACCTCACTATATGGATTATGTCTTTGAATGGATTTGTGTTTTACTCTATACTTTTAATTGGTAGTTGATTATAATCAAGGGTATCATGTAAATGTAAAATTCATGCAAATATTTTAATATTATCTAAACTGGATATTCGACATATGGGCTTTTGGCTGTTGGTTTATGTGCATCCCATCTCCTTTTATAAGCAATGCAGAATATTTATGTACTAGGGAATCAATCTTTCCCTTGATATCGAAGAAAATAAAGAAGATCTGAGATGCATCAGAGAAGAATGTAAAATTGTGCTTCCAGTATTTTCCCTCTGGAGCACATAATTCACTGGTGCCATAACTATTAATTCCAGTAAGGATAAAAGGAAATAAGACTAAATGCATAATAACACACTTGTTCCCAGACAATAACTAGAAGCCAGGACATTTTTCCTTGTCTTTCCTTAGAGGAGGTAGACAGATTAAAGAGACATATATGAAACTTCAAAATACTGTCCTAGTAATTTTAAGCTCACACACAGTTTCATTCCACTTCACTCTTATTGAAATTTGTGTTGTTCTTCCCACTCTGTTCTTCTGGATATATGCACACTTTTTCCTTGTGGCATCTTCTCCATTTTTTCCTCTGCCCCACCCTCCATCTCTTTCTCTTACTCTCTCTCTTCCTCTGTGTCTGTTCCAGTTTTGATTACTAACTTAAAGCCCTGTTTCTTACTCATGGAATATAGCGTTTAAAGGCCGAAATGAATGACATCCGTCCAAAGGTGGACTCCACACGTGACCAAGCAGCAAACTTGATGGCAAACCGAGGTGACCACTGCAGGAAAGTAGTAGAGCCGCAAATCTCTGAGCTCAACCGTCGGTTTGCAGCCATTTCTCAGAGAATTAAGACTGGAAAGGTAGGAAGATCTACTCCAAGGTGGAAACTTGTGCTAAATGATCTCTTGAGAAGGTTGCGCAATACACTGAAGGGATCAAGAAATCCCCACAACAAGGTTTTCAAAAGGAGTAAGAAGGCCAAAATATGCTTAAGGAAAATTTACCGCTGACTATCATGGAGTCACATCTCTCCTCCTTTCTCTATATCTTTCTTTCTGTCACACTTTTTCCTGCCACAGCTATGCTAGAACTGCACCCTGCTTGGTTTACATTTGTACTTTCAGGGATCACCTACAACAAAGTAACAGAGCATGCAGCAGGCCAAAAAATAAAAAGCACAAAAGACATCTATCTAAACTGAGCACTACTGAAATATTTTCCTAAGTATAATATTGCTTATGTGTAATGCATATCAAATATCCACCATGAGGCCTTGTACCTCTGCATGATCTAGGTTATTTGTACCTCTTTACTTGTTATGCACATTTGTATATATAATTTTCTCAAGCAAATTGCAAGCACTGTGACAAAATCCATTTGGTTATGATGAAATGCTCAAGCCATGAAAACAACTGAATGTGAAACTTAAATTCAATATTTCTGTAGTTTTGTATGCCTAGTTATCCTTATTCTATTTAATGAAGAACTGGAGAGTATGGTACTTTTGCATGATAATTTTCATATTTATATAACATGTAATGGATATCAAAACCTTTTAAGTAGTTTGCCAAAATATGTATATACTGGATTATAGCATTTTAATGTTTTGGTGAAGATTTGAAATGCAAGGATTTCTCTCAAAATGTATCCAATGTAATCTGATACATTTTTCAATATAATATGGAGCACATGCAAATATAAAATATGTATGAAAGAAGCACATATTTATAAATATAGTTAAGTCATGGAATAAATTTAACCAAAAAAAGAAATATATATTGATTAAACAATTCAAGGCTTTCCTTATTTCTCTTAATTACTAACAATGACTAGATACAGTATTGATATTATGTTAGGGTTCTGAAAGGACAATTATACTTTATCTTCATATTAAATCTAAACCTGCAGAGATGAAGTATATCTGATTGATGATTTGCCTATTTATTAGTTTTGAGGAAAAATTGGAGAAAGTGTTAAAAACTATTTTCATCAATATGGTCATCGCATATATATATATATATATATATATATATAATCATTGCTAAATTTTCTAACGCACTGCAATGTCAGAATATGTATATATATGTACATATTTAAGCATGATTCAAAATATATAAAATATAGCATCAGAAATTATAAATAATTTGTATCATCAATTATCCTCAAAAAATCATTTACCCAAAATATACAGTGCACAATTTGAAAACTATCAAACAGGATCTTAAATTTTCTTTTGTTTGTATACTTTTTAAAGATTGAACTCTGCTACTCAAATAGCAGTTGTCATTACTTCTGTTTATATCCATGGTGTAGTCAACAAAAGTAACAAAAGAACTAATATTTCAATACTATTGTGTTAACGGGTTACTCAGTTTTCTGTTGTCCGCATCAAAAATATACAATTTTAATAAAGTCCTAAGTTATAAGATATTCAAAAGAATGTATGGATGCACTTTTAGGTAAATTATGTAATGAGATTGTGACTCCCAGAAGCTACATTGAAAACACCAAGAGCTCATCCTCCAGAATACACGTACTACCTATATCTAAGTGAGCTTCTTAACCAAGATTTCAATGTATTTTTTTTCTATATTTTGCCTGAATTTGTGAGAAGTAATTTACAAAACATGGATCAAGCAGGACATCCAAATTTCATATTTTATTCTTCCCTCCAAATAAAGCTTAAGTTATTTCAAATCAATAGTTTGACATACATATTGACAGATCAATGAGATTTTTATCTCATAGAGTATTCTTGTTTTCCCTTCATTACAAAAAATAGTAGATATAAAAATTGATACTGTTCTAGAGAGATAATTAAGTTTATCATGATAAAACTAAAACCACAGAGATAAAATATGTCTGATTATTTGTCTGTTTATGGTGCCAAGAAATGATATTGAGCTTCCATTTTGCTGGGAATTGTGCAGATGCAAAGGTGTAAAAAAAATGCTTAAAAATATCACCTTATAAACACAAAATCAAACAAATTGTAACCATAACAATATGCTAAATATAAAACTTATTCAAGGAAAATTTCAAACACCATTGAGGTAATTCTACGAGGAAACAATGTTAACATTGCCAACAGTCTGGAGAGAGACAATATCTATGTCTAAGTTTTTGTATAAGGTAGTTACATTTACAGTTATTTTTTTTTCAATAAAGGTTTATTTATTCGCGTAAAAAAACTTCACAATGTAGAATAGCACATAACAAAGATATATTTCATGGTAAATATGAAATTGAAAAAGATCTTTATAGAAAACATAGTCTTCAAAATGATAGACTTTTAGCACAATGGGATTTAAATTGCTTTTACCATTCTGAAATATAACGAAGTTAAAATATCCATGAAGATTATTGGAACAGAAGTGCATTCTTTGGTTGCAAAAGAAAAATAAAAAAATATGTTTGTACTTGTCTTTTTAAAAATAACCATAAACTCATCTCATCAGGTAAAATTTCTTGAAATTGGATATATAAGAAAATGAACACAAGTTTAAAGGAAAATTACCCTGAGCTTCAAAATAATCATTCAAAATTAAATATATAAATTATAAAATATTGGAGTTGCTAGATAGGGTAAATTATACACTTAATTTTTTTCTTTCTATGAATGATCTCAAATAGTATAAATTACAGCTGTAGACTATGTTGTTAAAATTTTCACATTAGGTCAGCCCCAAAACCTATAACTTTTGAGTTGGACACATTAGTATTTTTGCCTTGATAAATTGCATCTTTAAGATACTTGATGACTTAGGTATGATTTTGCTTAAAGAGTAGGAGTCTAATAGTGTCAGTACAATCTTGGATGTCAAAACCAAATTACTTGCGTGTTTAAGATTATGGCTGCTTCTCTAGGTAGATTTTCTCATAAACAAGTGTAACTTGAAACAAAATATTTGATGATAAATGAAATATGTAAGCCATTCGGTACTGAAGTATATTAGGAACTCAATATAAGGATTAATTTTAGACTAGCCATTTAGCAGTTGCAAAGATTATCATGAGAAGTCACTGTTTACTCGTCTATGCTCTTTTGAGTCATTGCTAGTGAAAGGCATACTTCTATATTTCTGACACAAACTCTCTATCATAAGAAATTCTAAAAGTCAAAACAGTGAGCCTTTGAATTCTCAGTTGATAGTGGATCCGGACAGAGCAGCATGAGGAGTATTCTTAAGTTGAAACTCCTCAATTGCTTTGGTAAAAAGGTAAATATATATGAATTATATAATTTGGCATATTCTCATTTAAATCTCAGGATGTCCCTGAAATATTCAAATTACAAAGATGATGCCAGTCTCCCTTTAAGTTCAGTATCATCATGTGGATAAATGATGTAAGAATCATATATTTAGAAAAATTGTTTTAAAAGTTTGAAATGCTGAAAAAGAATGCATATCAATAGCTGTTATTTTGAAGATTATATTGAGTCACTGCTTAGTTCTTATATTTTGAGGACTAAGATAATAACTGATAAGCAAAAGAAAAAAAAGAACACTTAATTTTTCTTCCTGGTTTCTGCTAGAATGGACTGGAGTTAAGATGACATGTTTTTGCAAATTTTTTTTTTTGGCAAAAACTAGTCTAAAGGGTAGTCAATGAAACTTAAAATACTAGAAAGTTTTATCTCACCTAATACTACACTTAAAATACCTAAAATGCTACCTCTTTCTGTTTATTTAAATTGACCAAATATCCAGGATGTTGAGAACCTGTAATATTCCTTAATCATTGAGATTAGTGTAAGGACATGATAGTTCTAATGGAGTAGACCATAATTATAAAGTTAAATCATGAATCCTTTAAGAATCCCTGGCAAACTTGAAATGGACAGTGATACCATTGCTTAACTTTCTTTGCTTTAGAGTAACTGAGTTGAATGACAAGGTGGTTGTCAAGGGGATGCTATTAGGAACAGAAGGTGCCCTGAAACAGATGGATAGGAAGGAGATTTGAAAGACAAAAGGAAGTTACTTTTTAATGCTACTTTTTAGGAAATCACTATTTCTCTTCATTCTCTTAGAAGCCATATCTGAAGGAAGGGGAATTAGCATTTGAGAAAATGGTTGTTGGTGGGTCTTAAGGAACTTGTGAAGATAGAATTGAGAATAAAGGAGCTGTCTAGATGAATTCTCATCAGCCATATACCACTCCCAGAACAAAATGTTTTGTCCTGTGGCGACATTATTGTTAGCTCAGATGTGATAGATTTATGTAACTTACAATTACATTCAGGATACATTCATGAATAACAGTTTGAGAGTCATTTTTATGGTATGTGAATTTAGCAGTCATTCCAAAACCTTTGAGGAGATTAGAATTTTGGATGGGTCAATTTTTTTTTCCCTCCAGCATTAGAGAGTAAATTAAGATTCCTTATAAGATAGAGGGTACGGGGCATGAACCTTAATTGTGGATGATAAAACTGAATAGGTTGATTAGACAAAGAAAGAAGAAGTCATGACAATAAGACTAATAGCTTGTGCTTAATTTTACATGCAATGAGGACTTTGTAATCATTCTTTCTCACGCATTGTTGAAAGAATAGAGCCCTGGTATGTGAGGAGAGCAAAACTGAAAAATGTCTAGAATTAGGGAAACTAGATAGGAAGGCATCACAATAGTCTGGATGAGGACTTTGAATACTGGAGTATTTATGGGAATATAAAGAAGTTTTTAATCAAGAGAGAACTCTCCAACGTTTGTATGAATTTGGGTGATTAGAAAACATAGATTACAAAAGTTTCACAGCAAGAGACACTTGTTCAATGAAAGTAGAGAGAAGCCTGAAAATTTATAGTACTAACAAATTTCAGGGTGATTTTAATGGAACTGGCCTAGGAGAGCCTACCTCCAGAACTACCTAGTTAGAGGTATTTGGAAATAGTTAAGAGATTTTTGTCGTTGAGAGTCATGAAGGTAGGAACTCAATGATTAATTAGTATTCCAAACTGATTCGTTGAGAAAGTCTGTGCTTGAGATTCAGTAATTAAATAGGCTCAAGATATATTTCCCACGTTTCAATGTTTTTAAGAGTTTTACCTATGATCTATAAAGCTCTTTCCTACGAACATAGGCATTTATTTAATTTTATTGAAAAATACTACAAAAAATATGCATATGACCTCTACATATCTAAAATATTTTATTCTTGAAAGTACTGGACAATTTACATGTTATCCCTGAAATAGATGACAAACAATTTTTAAAAGTTGAATTTTCCCCCCTTTCTTCAGTTATTCACTAAGACATATATGCCATAGGATATATTTATGGAATAATCTTTAAATTCCATTATAGGGCCATGGAACTCACAACCAAAATTTATCTAGAAGTTTCTACATATTTATTGTTATATTATAATGAGATTTGGACAATCTAACATCATATATTTAAATATTTATTGTTTTATTGCTATAATAATTATATGTGTCTACTTTTTTGACCTTCAGTCACCATCAGCAGATATGAATCTAATCTTTCTGCAGATCAGAGACTTTTAGATAATTATAGTGAGTTTTGAGATAACCAATGACACGTGACACGTTTTCTATATAAGATACAATATACCACACACACACACACACAAAATAAAAACACATGACTTCTTTAACACATAGTTTTGTGGGGAGGGGGGAATAATGGGTATACATTAGACTGATACTTTGTATCTCTTAAACATCAAAGTGAAATATGCAATACAGCTTATATGACCTAAAAGATTTAGTCATTTTAACTAAAACATAACTTCTGTTGTCAGTTTTGTAATATGAATATACTTATCTTTCCCCCAATCTAAAATCTGTTTCCAATCGTCTTCTCACGTAGCACCTTTTCTGACAGAAATAAATAGCTAGAGTGCTTGATTTGGCACAGTTATCCATGTTATATGAATATATACTGATTTGATTTTCTACAAAGAAAAGAAAATGATGGTGGATGAAAATTATGGATAAATTTGCAGATATTGTGCTATATATACAATCCATAATTCATATTTTTAATGCTAATAACAGATTAATTTTCAAACTATATAATACACATGCTATTTAAATTTAACTGAAGTGAATAAGAATTGAACCACTCTATAGAGTTTCTATTCAAATAACATTATTTCACGTTTAGATTTGACTACACAGCCAGCAGAGTAAAATATATATAAATTTTGATATTCTCTTATAATTATTCTAAATATTTTGAATGCTGATATGGAGTTGAATATAATGAACAGAGTTTTGATACAACTCCTTCCTTCAGTTTTATTAGCATGGTATTTATTGTAATTAAAGCTATTTGGTGATTACTGGTTGAGATAACATAAAAACAAAAATAATTTTCCCAATTAGTTAGTGTAAGTGCATTGAAAAATAGTCATTCTTTGGACAACAAACTATTAGATAATTAGATTATCTAATATTAGAGGATATAAATGACACTCTGTATTCCCAAATTTCTCACAGTTAGACGTTCTACTTAGAAATTTTTAGATCTCATTTGTTTTGCTTAGAACACTGTTTTTTCTCATTACCAACATAGTGTTTTACTTCTGTTTTCAGAAAATCATCATGATTGATCTATGATATATTAGTTTGACTATATCCAATTTTATTTTAAATGGTAACTTTAGTGCATGTTGTTTTAAAATCACAAAGACCTAAAGAGAATGTCTGAGTGGATAAAATGTAGAAAGTTGAAAATGCAGTTTTCCAAAATGTTGTCATTCTAAATTTAATCTATCTAGCCCCATCAAATTGTCCAGTATAATTTTGAGTTGCATCCTTCCTGTTCCATTTGATACAACTGAACCCTCAAATCATGAAAAGGAGAGATACTTTTAGGAACACTTAACATGAAGTTAGCCAATGATTCTTGATCTAGCAGTGTCTTCCACAACCAGTATTTATACAAATCTCAAGTATATTTTATCAACTTAAAAAGCAATAGAAAGGTATTGGGTAATCCTCCTATTGAACTGCAAAACTTAGCCATACTTTCATCAATAAAGCATTTAAAATAAATTGGTACCTGGCACATAAATTACCATCCCTATTACCAAACCATTCCTAATAGTAAATGATACTACATACTGCATAATGTATTTCAACTTTTTCATAAGTTTTCTCATAGTTTAAATTTAAATTTAAAAAGTCAATAGGCCCACAAATTATTGATTTCTTACTCTTTCTCCTTACACAGATAAAGATTTCTAAAAAAAAAATCTTGTTTATATTTGTAAGTTTTCTTTATTCTATACACAAGAAAATTTGAAATTACTGTCCATATCATGTCATTAGTCTCTTCTCTGTTGGAGATTGTTAGTTGTCCTTAAATTAACTTTACTCTTTCAGTTGTCATTAGCTAGTTTTTCCTCATTTCCTGCTTAGTTGTTGTAATGATAAAAACGATTTCAAGCCTGCAACATGAGAAACACGTTGATTGAGCTTAAGGTATTTTAAACCAAACCGTAGCATATGGATAATTAATTTTCAGTTTAAATTCCACTTTGTGTTCCCATCTAGTGCTTTTATTTTGATGACTGAGATTCCATAGTCAAGATTAACAGATGTTTACAATGCTATCTGTGTAAACATGTGCATTGTTATGCGATTGTATATGTACAGGCTGAAGTAATATTTAACCAAAAAAGCTAATATTTTATTATCAATAAAGTATGATAAAGGATTATAAAGTCTTTCAAAATCTAGTGAATCAGTTTGTAATTTATTTTAATTTTGTTCAGTTTTTTTATTCTTTGTTGGCTTGTGATATAAGTGACCATTATTGCCAAAGCTTCAATAGAGCTTTAAGTCTCATTAATCCTTCAATTTTTCAACAAAACACAATTAATAGTTGTTAAGCAATTTAAAAGAATATTAAAATATCAAGGAAAACAACGTGTTGTCCTTCTCAGTTTCTCTGTCTCTTCTTTCTTTGTGTCCATTTATCTGTTTATTAAAGTTTTCTATGTTCTATCTTCTATGTATTTTTGTGTAACTGCACGGTCATGCTAAAGTTCTTAATATATAAAGGTAAGTAAAAGATTAAATTGTGCAACTAATAATTGATATATGCTTCACTAATGTCATAACTTCATTTGTATTATTTTCTGTATATTCTAAAACTTATCTTGTGTTCATTGCCTAATATAATGTGACATAATTATGATTCTAAATTTGATGTGGTCACAAATTTTCTTTATTTAAATAAAAATATTTTATTTGACAATTAAGATGATTTTCAATCATTGCCTTCAACTAGCATAGAGAATGTTTCAGAATTCAATTTTGAAAAGCAAGAATTATAAACTTAGTACATTAAACTGAACTTTAATTATTTATGAGTTTATTTACTCATGCATTTTGCCTGTTGTTTTATGAGGCAGGGCTTAATCATGGAGGTCTGACTGATCCCAACTCCAGTTCTTCTAGAGCAGCCTCCAATGTACCCAAATTGCAGATGTGCATGACCACACCCAGGTCTGAGTGAGCTTTGAAACAACAGACACTTCCATATCATCCATTTCTTCAGATAATTTGCATAATAATTCAAAATAATGTACAATGAAAACATGGCATTGAAAACTTTCACTGGTTAGCAATAATGTCTTTCTCATTAGAATTTGAAACCATGCAATGCAGGTGAACTAGAGAATTATTAAAGACAGCAATTAGGTTTTACTAGTTTTTCATATATAGAATAGTAATCACATATACATTAAGTGACTGATTTTTTTCTTGAAAATAGTTGAAATAATTAGGTTGATTATTTTATCAATTTAATTGTGAAAAGTGATCATGATAAATCAATGTGCAAGATGTTTTAAAATTTTGTAATGTATATAATAACCATCCTGTCATATAAAAGCATCAGGTCATATTTGCTATGCAAAATGCAGACTAAGGTGTTGGTAATTTCAAAGAATGAAAAAATCTGTTTGGGAAAAGCATATCACTGATTAGATAATGCTATATTCAGATGAAAGACACAGTAAAAAGTGGTTTAAAATAATATATAACTGATAGAGAATCTTGAAATTCCATATAAGACCCACTTAAAATTTCTTACACACAAAGGGATACCTAGAATATTTTTCTTAAAAAATGATCTAAAATTTAAAATGCATGTGAATGAGACTGATGTTTTATGACTAATGTATATGTCACCCAATAAAATCTTTGAATATTCACATTTTGAATACTTTTGATAAGATGGTATTCCATATAGACCTTTCTAGTTAATAATGAATACTAAATCTTATCAATTGTCCTGGCTAAAAGAAAATAAATCTACACTTGTAACAAAAGTCTATCAATAAATCAAAAATTCCCTAAACTAAATTAAGATGTGGTATAACTATAAAATATGTAATAATAAAAAGATAATTTTTATTTTTGTTATTTAGAAGATAAAATTTTGGACTTATTTATAATAAGCTGATTTTTGTTTTTAATTGAACAATTAGATCATCTTAAATGGCATTTATGACTTTCATTATATGTCTATCGAGATACACTACTAATAATACTTTGCTTGAACTCAGAGAATAGATTTCATCATGAGGTATTATATTTTAAGACAATACTTATTTCAAAGAATATTTTAAATGTATGAGATAATGCATCACTATTTAGCATCTCCTTATTTATTTTCAGCAATAAAAAACTTGCTGCTTCTAATAAAACTTGAAAAAGTCCCAATCCTAAACATGTCTTTATGTTAGCCAAATTTTAGTCTGCAAATACTTTCTACCTATTCATTTAGAGTATTTATTTTAAAGAACACTTGTAGTTTATAATCTTTAATTTGAACAATAGTCTTTTATCAAAAGTAGAATGGTTTTATATCAAGAAATCTGGACCCTGTGCATTTTTCTAAATACAGAACAAAACAAAATAAAATACCCCCAAACAGTTTTTAAGTTGCTATTCTTTGTGTGAATTTGTATTCATTTTTGCAACAGTATTTCCGAAAATCTTTTTACATCATACTTTGGTATTAGCAACTTTCTATTGTTTTCATTTGGGTTTTATTTTTTTATATAATGATATGCTCTTCATATCTTTTATCTATATTTTACATGTGAATTGCATAACATCAGTCACATCATTTTAATTTTCTGTTTAAAATTTGTGCATATTGGTAAATAAACTACTGAGGGTAGAGCATTTGTCTACCACATAAAATACTCTGTGTTTGATCTCAAACACTGTTTTATGTATCCATTTCTTGCTAGACTCATTTAGGTATGGCATTATAATGTTATATTAACGTTTACTTACTTTTCTAGAAAAAATATATTGGGGTACATATTCCATAGCAGAAATGTCTATGGTTAAAATGAAACCAAGCTGTTTTAATAGTTGATAGATCTTGTCTCACTGATTCTGAAGATATTTCTCTAAATATGTCCTAATAAAAATACTTCAGAAAACAAAATAGATGTACATTAGCCTCTTTATTGAGAATATTTTCTATAGTACAGGCTAATAGATCAAATTTTATTTCCAGTTTGATAAAGTTTACCAAATTGTCATCAAATTTTTCCATACTAACATTAGAAATAAATTAATTTATTTTTCTATAATTATTTGAAAAAATAAAAACATGAAACCAAGAAATATTTTTCTTCCAGAAACATTTCCAAAATAGTAACATCAGGCAATGGCTACAATTTAGAGATAAGCATTTGAGGCAAGGTATATTGAGCATTAATTTGTGTCACACAGGTGCATAGGAATTTGGGAGACAATGATAATAGATGTTTACTGATCATTTATTTTACATCAGATAAACTTTTAACACACTCGCTCCTCAAAACATTTGTATGAAGTAGTTGTTGCCCCCCCTCGTACTAATAAAATATTCCATGCTCTAGAAAAGATAAAAGCAAATGTTGGCTAAGATTACTCAGCTAGTGTGTAAAGCCCAATATCGATATAAAAATATTACCATTATTAGAAGATGAGGGACATTATAAGTATCTTGAGAGACAATAATACAGAGGGACCAAATGGTCTACAAAGCAATCCTATATCAGGAAGATATAAATAAAGCCTAGAATATTCCTCAAAAAAAGATTAAGAGATGAATTATAGAAGGAGCCTGTGCATTCATTTCCCGGGTGCTCACACGCAAACAAACACACAAAACTATATTAATTATAACACTGTTGGGTCCATAGCTTAGGTGTCTTTTCCAGCTAGCTCTTGTATCTTAAATTAACCCATTTTTCTTAATCTGTGTATCACAACAAGGTTGTGACCTACTGGTAAGGTTCTGTCATTCTGGAGTTGTTTTCCTTAGGCAGCTAGATGACATCTCTCTGACTCTGCCCACTCTCTTTATTTCTCTTCATATTTCCCACCTGGCTTCACTCTGCTAAACCATTGGCCAAAACAGCTTTATTCATTAGCCAATATAACAGCACATATACTGGAGGACTTCACACATCATCTCCCCTTTTCTGTCCAGCTAAAAAGAGCAGTTTTAACTTTAACATATAAAAATAACACATGCAAAGCTATTATTATGCAAGAATTATAGTTATAATATTTAGTCCATTTACATTTGGCAAATTAAGGAAAATCAATAACTTGACTAGCATGCTGGAGCCTACTTCTTGTTTGTTTTTAGTAATTGTGTAAGGTTCTTGTGCAAAAAAAAAACACAATTGCATTAATGCTTAGTCAGGGGCATATTGACTTGGGTACATTGCACTGGATGGAACTGGTTGGTAAGGAAGAGAACTGGACACCTTTTTGGAGATCTTTGTTACAAAGAAAGTGTACCTTAGGCAATTGATTTATATTTGATATTTATTAGATCCAAAGATAGGCAAGATCTGACAATGTGTCCAAGAATATGATTTGTCTTTTGAGAATGGTTGTCTGCGAATAGAAATGTGTTCTTAACAAAATAATGTAAAATGATGTCCTATATACTTTGAGGAAAAGGTAATAAGCTTAAGTAAGAAACTGATTAGCTCTTGAAAAAAATTAGACTGGAATGCAAAAGTAAAATTCATACCTAAATGTGACAATTTGAAAGGCATTGGACTTGGAAAACCAATTAATTAGATATTGCTCTGTTTGAGTTTGTGGACAGGTGATAAGCTAGCAAAAAAGCAGGTGGAGAAAAAATGTAAATCTGACCACAAATAGACTCATTATTTTGGTATCTAGTTAGTGAAAGGGTTGCTTTAAACATTCATTTTTTACCCATAAAGTCATGTTGAATATTATGTTATTCTCACTGAGTATCAGCAAAGGTGAAAAATAATTTAAATTACCACCAGACAGGTATTACATATACATTTGCAGCCTATATTCACATGAACTGAGGTGGTATTATGATAAGTGAAAGCTTTTAGTTTCTAACCTTCCAAAACTTATGGCATTTCAAATGACAAAACATAATTAAAATTAGAAGAAATACTATTATAATAAGTTATTTTAAATGGGCCCTTTAAACCCTCCATGGGACAGGGAGAAGAACATTGAAGATGTGTCATTATTAACATTTCATGTTACAGTGATGCTGTTATGAATAGCAATTGTTTATTCAGTGTTCAACTAGTAACATACTACCATAAAATACTCAGTTTTCCCTTGAGGTCTAATACAATTTTTTGCTCAGAACATTTCGTCTAAAAATGATAATATCATTTAATAATATCATCTAAAAATGATAATATCACGCTATTACTGGGAATATGGCTAGGAAAGTACAGAAAGGAACCAAAACTCACAAAATTAACCTAAACTTGGGAATAAAATGCATGGGTGTTTTCTTATTTCCACAACATGAAATAATTATGGGAGAAAACCATATTTTCTTTGCTATCTGTTAGTTTTTAAAATTGGTCAGGTGAAAAATAATTCCTAGTGTTATAATCTTAAAAAATTTAAATACAACATAATGTTTAAAAGTGCAAAAGAAGTACACTTTATTAACAGAACTTGAAGGATTGCCTGTTTTTCTGGATATTTTATTTTCAATGTCTTTTCATGCATTTTCAAGTGTTTCGTGTAGGAAATCAAAGGATTATTAAAAATGTTGAGACCATGATCACTATCAATTTCTGATTTAAATATGTTGTGAAGTATGTGAAATATTTGGGTTTTAGTCATAAGGATATATTTGTGCCACCTAAGAAAACATTCCTGGTGCAAGTTTATGTTGATTTATGAGGACATGCCAGGAATTTATACCATTCTAAATATAACATTTGAAATATTTAAACAGATTGCCACATGATTTTTCTAAAAATTTTTCCCAAGGTTACTGTTATTGATTAATGTGGCAAATTTGGACAGACATATTTATTTAAGTTTATACTAACAGAATGCCTAAAATAAGGTAAATTTTAACTTTAAAGTAATAGAAATTAGCACAGACAAATATGTGTAAATTGACTGTCTTGCTATTCTGCAATGATAAATCACATTATCTTGCATATATGTTCGGCTCTGATGACAAGTATTTCTCCATATATGCATTCTCAGGTACTTTCCCAGTTGTAGTTCAAAACCTTCATAAACTTTAATATGGAAACATAATGCATGTCATTATTTTAGCAACAGGGGGCTGAATAAATGTGTTTCATTTGGTTTACGTTTCTAATAAAAAAGTAATCTTGATTTAAATTAGCACTATCTTTTTTTTTTAGGCCTCCATTCCTTTGAAGGAATTGGAGCAGTTTAACTCAGATATACAAAAATTGCTTGAACCACTGGAGGCTGAAATTCAGCAGGGGGTGAATCTGAAAGAGGAAGACTTCAATAAAGATATGGTAAATTGGTTATGATGAAAGTGTGAATGAACTGGGAATGAAAATGAGTAAATATTTGGACAGAAATATTATAACTTATGTCTCCAACTGAATTCTCAGAATACCAACATTCACATAGTATTATTAATAAATGATTTTATTAAATGAAAAGTATTCCTTTTGACATGCTATTATACTTGCCAAATTACCATCTTATGAACATATGGGAACACTTTGAACTTCTAATAAATAGTTCAATTGTATTTTGGCTTGCTTTTTCATTTTCAAATTCAGAAGGCAAAATGTAAAAGGAAATAGTCATTCAGGATGCAAACTAAAATATAATAGAAATTATAGTCTTATATATACCTGATGCTTTTGGTAATAGAAAGGAAAGTTGTGTGAAATGTAAAATTGTCTATCAAAGTTTCTAACAAAATGGTTTTTATCAAAGATTTAAGAAAATGCTGAATATTCAATGGGAGTAAAACATGTGTACATGTGTACATGTGGCCTTTACATCCATACATCAAGAACATATTCCTCCAATCTTTGTTAATTTCACAATATCTTTTATATTTTTCTCTGGCTTGACTGTTTCTGTGTCACATCACTATTCACTGAGTATATTTATGCTGCATTCACTTTACTTTTTCACATATTCTTTCCCCCTTTTCCGCTGCCATTACCACTGTCGCATACTTAACCTTTATAGGGATCACAATAGAGATTTTCACATATGTGTCAATGCTAGAGTTGTATTAGACTATTATTAAAAACAGCATTGGAGGTAATATGTGATTTTTTTGATGCTAGATAATATAGAGCAATGGGAGAAATATTTCTGCCCCAGTACTCTTAGCCTCTCTCGTAGCAATTCTAACTTTTGGGAGCTATTCTATTCAGTACTCCTTATATAAGAAATTTAGAGGTCTTCACCTCTCAACTCATGGAAAGAAAGACAGGAAGACATATCCCAAAATTCCGAGATCCAGCTACCTCTACTTCATGTCAAGGAAGAAATTCCAGGGTGAAGATGTCAGAGAATGTTGTTACTTCTCAGTCTCAGAAACAACCTGCCACAGAATACTCACTTAGGGAAACAATTTAGTTTTATCTGTTTACTTCTAATAACAACTGTACAAAATAATCCCATTTCCTTTAACCACAATGGATAAGTCTGCTGTTGTATTTCAAAATTTAAACATGTCGCCGGGCGGTGGTGGCGCACGCCTTTAATCCCAGCACTAGGGAGGCAGAGGCAGGCGGATCTCTGTGAGTTTGAGACCAGCCTGGTCTACAAGAGCTAGTTCCAGGATAGGCTCTAAAACCACAGAGAAACCCTGTCTCGAAAAACCAATAAATAAATAAATAAATAAATAAATAAATAAATAAATATGTCATAGATTTACATATATTACATTTATTACAATACATAATAATATAAATGTATACATAAATGTGTCTTGAAGTTTGTGTGCCATTTGTCATTAGCTCATTGGCATACCTGCATACCATTGCATACTATGACTTTGTCGCAGATATTTTTCATATTTGGAGTTGAATGGTAAGAAACCAGAGATACACAAATGTAATCAATATTGCAATAAGATTGCAACAGCACTTTTTCAAATAATATCTTTAAGCAAATTAAATTAAACTATTGTTCTTAGAGAAAAAACAAAGAGAACTGAAAAAAATCAAAGTTATTTTAATACATACTAGTAGTATTATTTTGTTTACTTAAACCTAGCATAATTATGTGTCATTTTAGAAATTAATCTTTTTCAATATTTTACAATTTTCCCCATTGTTTTTATTAATATTCCAGATACTAAATTTGACCATTTGGATTTAAGTATAAAGCATAGATTAGTATGTAAAATCTACTGTACAGATGTAGATAGTTACCATTAGAAGCAACAAGATTAGTTTATTTCCCTATATAGTTTAAATACACTTAAAAGTAATATAAATAAAATCCAAAATAATATTTTATAATAAATTATAACTTCTATGATCTAAAGTGCCTTACACTCCAAATTCATACATATGCCACTCACAATTTGTTCTTTAGAAGAGTTACACATAAACTTTGTTTTTTTATATAAGCATAAAAGAAATATTCTGAGCATATTTTTTATGACAGAATTCCCTAAAAATTGTAAACTCAATTTTTGTGTGTATTTTAATATGTTTATCTTTGTTAACAATGTACAGCGTTTTAAGAATCAAAATGAAGACTGTACTTGTTGTTTTTAATCAGAGTGAAGACAATGAGGGTACTGTAAATGAATTGTTGCAAAGAGGAGACAACTTACAACAAAGAATCACAGATGAGAGAAAGCGAGAGGAAATAAAGATAAAACAGCAGCTGTTACAGACAAAACACAATGCTCTCAAGGTATTAGAGCTCAAATTCTAATGTGCTTTGCCTGTGATTTTGTATGTATAGGGTAAAAAACAACGTACATAAAGAAAATCTGTTTAAGAATTTTAGTAACCAGAAAATTACTTTTATCTTTTAATGTGTGTGCTTTATTTATGATTTTCTTGTGCAACCAGTTTTCAGAGATATGTGACATAACCTTTGTTTTGTTCTTTTTCTTAGTAATATTGCAAGATACACAAAAGTATTATTTACAGTATTTAAAAATTTATTTTCAAATATGTTTTATTTCTATAAGCTGGTGTTATATTTGTCCTGATTGCCAGAATAATCAATTGTTATTCCCTCCACTGTTGCAGTTTCTATATGGTAGGTCTAGTATTTTGGTAACTGTTTCTTTAGTAGGGCCTGGATTTTGATCATTAAAAATCATAAACTTCACTCTGTTTATAACAGATACTTTGTAAAAGCAGACATCTAGGAATCTACAAGAGCCTAATTTCATTCATATAGAAACCCTCAAAAGTATTCAAAATGCACTTGAAAAATACTATCATCTTTAGTATATGCAGTCAAGTATCCTTGTGACCCATCTGTACTGTGCAAGAGCAGAATAACTTGATTTTTCTCTAATGCTGTCTATGCAGTCCTTGAGATGGAACTAGATATGCTAAACATTTTGTGAAGCATTATTTTTGTGTATGTTTTGCAATATTATTGATTTTCCTTCATGGCTTATTTCTAATACTGCTAATAGTAATATATTTCATCGTGAATCATTGCTTTAAACCTATATGGCTATATAGATAGATTCGCCTAGTAGGTGGATGGAGCCTGCTTTCTACATGCAAATACGTATGTAGGATCTTTTTCCTTATTGTTAAGCAAGTAAACACTGCTAAGAATGTAATTACACAATCTTATGCCTGCAAAGAATCAACAAGGAGAGTCTAATTGGCCAGCAGGTGTTCTGAAGGTAACTGCTGATAAATACAGTAAATAGAAAAGATCTCTTCCTTGTGGGAAATACAAGAGCACATCAAAATGTACACAGAACATCGGAAAACTGTGTAATTCTCACTCTTCTGTGACAAAAGCTTTTGGAAGTTTATAGATTAGTCACACGAGGATATATGTACTATTGGTCAGTAGTATCTAGAGGCCATCTTCCATAATCAAACAAATACATACTTTTAAAAAAATAATATTCTATTTTGCACATTACCTCTTTCTACTCAAACAAAAAATACCTATCAGATTCATAACCTTCAAGTCCTTTCAATATGTACATTGTATCATGAATAAGTCACAGTTCAATAAGTCCCCAAGCTGAACCTTAGTATATTGTTAGGGGGAGCAGAATTCCATCTGATGCTTCCAAGGCATGTATTACTTTTACATGGAGTTTAGAAATGACACACAAAGTACAAACTAAAAGAAATAGTAAATCTTAATGCTTCAAGGAATTAATAAAAATCAACTTTGTTTGCCAACCAGCTTATCCCAAATACAGTTATAGAGTTAACCAAGTAGTTGTAATTACATTATTATAAAATATTTTAAAAGAGGTTTGAAGTTTCCAAGGCAACGAAACATTCGGTTTTTTATTGGTATTTTTTAAAATTCATATTAACTTGCATAAAAAGCACAATTGCTACTCTTTGATGAAATGAATCTGTAGATAGAGTTGTTGCATTTCAGTGGGGGTACGAACTGGTATTTTAGCTAATTCCATTGATTTCAGAAAATTTTGAGTGAACTTCTATGAGCCAGACAAATACTAATTTCTCCTTTGAAAATTTATTAAAAGAGTTTGTTTTTTATCACCAAGTTGATTGAAAACTCTTCACTCTTTTTGAAATAGCAATTATTTTTATACTTTGAATATGATCTACTATAATAAAAAATACTGGCTAAGTTTGCATTGAAAGAAAAATTAGGGTTGTTTAATATTAATTTCATGTACAATCATAGCTCTATAAAGAATAGTTATACTTCTACACATAAACATGTAAAAACTTTAAAATAATGAATTAAACTTATTATATTGATTTCAATTTTTATGTATATGGGTATTTTTCCTGCATGTTTTTCTGTGTACAATGTGTATGAATTGCCCACAGAGGCCAGAAGATGGTATCCGATCCTCTGGTACCCGAGTTACAGATGGTTGTGAGCAGCTATATGGGTACTGGGAGTCAAACCAGGACCTTCCAATCTTCATACCTACTGAGTTATTTCTTCAGTTTCCAAAATAACTAAAATTTTAAGCAATGCTATTAATGACCTAACTTTATAGACATTTCTAAAACCATGAATGTTTATAGTATGTGTTAATTTTGTTGGTAAACCCCAAGCTGAACATATACATTTTAGAATTTTGTATTGATTTTTATTGAGCTCTGCATTTTTCTCTGCTCCTTTCCATGTCTCTCCCATCCTCTTCAACCATCTCCCAAGGTCCCCATACTCCCAATTTACTCAGGAGAATTTTAAGTACTTTAAAAGTCAAGTGTAGCTCAATGCTTTTGTAACTAACTGGTTATATTCATTGTATTTATATATGAAATTATTTCAAATGTACTATGCAATTATTTTCTTAGATAATTAAGACTTAATTAAATGTCAAAGATTTGTAATCAAGTTTGAATATTCAAAGAATAATATTTTGTGTTATTAATGTTTCGTAGCTTCTGTACATAGATCTTAAGGCATAAATACATAATTTAATAATTTGCCTCTGTGTTGTATTTACATGTGATTTTTACAAAGCAATTAAAAAGACAAGGTCTCAACTTAGTTTTCATAAATAACTGCAGAAAGAGTGTATTATCCACATATATTGATATTTTAATAATATCTGCATCATGAACAGGATTTGAGGTCTCAAAGAAGAAAAAAAGCCCTAGAAATTTCTCACCAATGGTATCAGTACAAGAGGCAGGCTGATGATCTCCTGAAATGCTTGGATGACATTGAAAAAAAATTAGCCAGCCTACCTGAACCCAGAGATGAAAGGAAAATAAAGGTAAAGTTGTTTTAGAATGGCAATACAAGATTTTGCGGCTAGATTTTAACTACATTAACATAACCTACAATGGTCATGTACAAAATGTGTCTGGTTTCCTCTAGAAGCTTGCTCTGTGCTTTGATGTATTTCTTTGTATTGTGTTTTGTTTCAGTAACTGTATTGTACTGAGTGTTATTGAATTGACGTAATGTTGGATGAATAAACTGTTAGACAATGTGAAATGAATTATTAACTGTCATGTGTTTTCTGGCCCAATTGTAATTGACTCTGTGTATCTTTGTTCCAGATGAAGTAATGGCTTATCGGTACATGGACGACTTCTTTCTCGTGTTAGCACATTCATTTCATCAGAACATCTTTTCATATCACTGTCAAATCTCTAGAGATTTATTTGCAAATTGTCCAAAGATGTTTTCTTTCTGTTATTATTTTACACGTTTTATTTTGCTTCATTCTCTGTTGATTTCCTCAAACCTTTAAAATAAAGTAGTCACTTCCCCTCTAAATTTTATTCTATATGAATCATCCCTAGTAAATAAGTGAAGAATCACTCTAAATTTGGGTCAATCCTCAAAGCACCAGAAAATTTCAAAAGAAACAGAATGCTAAGAAACATTTAATAATCTAATTAGAATATCTAAAACTGAGCATTCAAATGATACATAAAATTATATTTGGCTTACTGGGTGAGGATGACAGTGACACCTTCCATTATTTCGAAATGATGAAAATACAAAAAAAAAAAAAAAAGGAACAACAGCCTATGAAATTTCTGAGCAAAGTATTTGCTACTTGTAGGTCGGTTGATGTGGTTAGCTAACTGCCCTGGGCCCTGTATTGATTTTGCTCAATAGGAAATTGATCGTGAATTGCAGAAGAAGAAAAAGGAGCTGAATGCAGTGCGCAGGCAAGCTGAGGGCTTGTCTGAGAATGGGGCCGCAATGGCAGTGGAGCCAACTCAGATCCAGCTCAGCAAGCGCTGGCGGGACATTGAGAGCAGTTTTGCTCAGTTTCGAAGACTCAACTTTGCACAAATTGTGAGTTGTTACTGGCAAACCCAAGTATGTGTTTGCAACTACTACTCTATTAACAGAAGCCTACTAACAGCACCAAAAATATAGGCTTAATAAGAAACTTCTATTGCACATTCTAAAAGTGAGTGGTTCCCCTCACTTTGGGCTTCTGTAACTCCAAAGCTTAATTTTCAAGATTAAAGACCAGAGGACAAGTGATAGGAAAAGGACCCTTATTCAAAATGAAAGAGAAAATATAAACATCTTAATTTCTTTTGCTGCATCATTTTTCATAACATTGGCAATGTGAATTTGTCAATTTCTCATACATTTATTTACTTCACTGTCTAATTCAGAAATATGCATTGCTTTCCTGAGATCATCCCATGCTAATTTTACTTTCCTACTGTATATATTCTGAATAAAGGTATTTTATGAAATATGTTAGTTTGACTTACATAAGGTCATCTTACTGACTTAGATATTACTACTACAGTCTTTACTCTTGGATTAAACACTTAGTGGGTCACATTGCTCATTATATGAAATAAATGGCTCAGGATAAGTTATTTGATGGAAGATTAAATAAAATTGTCATCACTAGAGCACTAGAATCCAAAAGAAAAAGAGAGTCCTTTTAAACGACAGAATGGACCATTTCTGATACCCTCTTGGAAAAGGCAGTTCAAAGTTATGTAATCATTTTTTTATTATTCATAGCAGGGTAGAAGCAACAGAGACTTTTTGACCAATATACTTTTTCTTCCTTACTCAAGTTCTTAGAAGGTAAAGAAGAATGACCACCATCTGCATTTCCAGGAAGTACACATCACAAACCCAGGATGTAAATGTCTGAGACAAAATGATTGTTTTGCTTTGTGTAACGAAAATCTTCATGGGATTCAATTCTAAAATGATACTGTTTCTATGATATTATTAATTTCATTTATTACAGTTGTACTGTAACATGCCTAAAGTAATTAAAATAACTGTTTTCTGAATGTGTATGGCATAATACGTGGCATATTATTGTGGCTTCTTTCTATATTCTTAAGAAAGTTCCTAAGTATGTGGTTTTTATGAAATTCAATAGTCTAAAGTTTAATTGCAGCTGAGTATTACAAATAAATTGAAAACAAAATAATTTAAGAAATACTAGTCAGTCATGATGGTGCATGTCTCTAATTACTGCAGTTATAAGGTCTAGGTATCAGAACCAGGACATCAAGATCAGTCAGCCTGCCTTAAAATATAAAAATTAAAAATAAAAAAGGGAAATACTGGAATTATTTTATTTTGAGTCTTAAGTTTAGCTGACTGAACATTAAAGTCTATGATCTCTCGTATTTAATATTATAAACATAATATTGCATAAATCGCTGAAGCTTACAATAGCAGGCAACAAACATGGTAGGATAATTTCTGTATATAAGGAAGCGAGTAGGTTCATGTGTATGTGGTTGAAAATGTAGGTGTTGTTAAATGTGCATGTGTGTGGGTGCAGATTGAACTCTAAGTGAGAAAACAGCTTTGGGTATTGTTGTCCAGGTTCCAGCCAACTGTTCTTTAAGTTCCAAATATTGGTAGAAGAATGGGTTTCAGATTAGCCTGGAAACCAATGAGTTATCTAGGCTTATTTATCTACCAGAAGACCCAAGAATCCATCCTCTTGCCTCTCTAATACTTAGAGTCCAAACATATACAACCATGCCAATAATAATAATATATAACATAATATGTAGCAAGTATAATATATATATATATATAATTAGATATAATATATATTATTAGAGTAGATAATATGCATGGCTCTGGGACTTGAACGCAAATCCCAGCCAGCATCCTTTCAAGGTGAGTATTTTCCTTTGGAACTACCTCCCTATGTTCTAGTAGAATAATTTTGTTTTTATTTGATAGAACAGTTATAAACTAGTTCTTAGCTTATTAAATTAGCTTATAGAAACTATTTTTTTTTGTTTTTAAGTTAGAGATTCAATATACTCATTTTGAAGCCGAGACTTTAAGCCATTAGGACAGTTAGGTTCATTATGAGTCATTCGTTTAAAATGAGAACAATATTTTTATCTTTTTTAAAAAAGGAAAAATAATAAAACATTGAAAAAAGGATCAAAACAATAACCTTATCTAAACTATTGTGATCAATACACATTGATCTATGGCCAAGTATTTTTTATGCTGCCAAATAATATTAGGAGATATTTCAGACAAAATTTTGTCTCAATCAATGAAGGGTATGAGTTTACACATTTTTTTGATAAAGTTCTTATGAAATTTTCTTTCTTTTTTATTTTTATTTTTATTTTGTTTTGTTTTTCAAGACAGGGTTTGTTGAGCTTTGCAGTCTGTTCTGGAACTAGCTCTTGTAGGTCAAACTGGCCTCAAACTCAAAGAGATCTGCCTGCCTCTGCCTCCCAAGCCCGAGTGCTAGGATTAAAGGTGTGCACTATCACCGCCCAGCTGATTAAGTTCTTATTAAATTTTGATCATCTTCATGAAAATAAAGACTAAGGTACAAATGTAAAGGCTTCATATGATCCGCAGCAAAAAAAAATAACATGTATATATTTTAGTAAGAATATATTTATAAATTAGAATGTACTAAGGAAACGTTGCTTTGCTGAAAATTCTAAATGACTTGGAAACTAGAATAAAGAGTGTTCTGTGGTACTCATCTGAAGGGTTCCAGACTGTAAAATTGGAGAACATGGTGAAAAGACAATATTTTATATAACTATGTGGCATTAATAACTTGGAATTGGTTTCAGTTTACATGACTTTTCACATTGCATAAAAATCTACTACTACTGAAGAACAACAGTGTGTCCATACCTATCTAGTCTTGAAAAAATTATGATATTAAATAATGAAGAAAGTCTAGTAATAGCTGAAGACTAATAATACTCACAGAAGACTTCATCAACAGTAGACATTGACTACAATAGATGTTACATGATCTTCAAAATGCTAGAGGCAATACATTCAGACATTGTCTAGTATTATGTATAGAAAACAAAAGTATTTATGTATTTACTTTTGAATAAAGAAATTAAAACAAAATTCTTTTGTTAAGGGGAAAATGAAGCCAAAGTAGGATAAGACATTCAGTTGATATACATCAACTCTCTTCTTATTTCAACAGCCTCTAATTCCAATTTCTACTTTCAATGTCTTTCCAACAACACTATAATCTTTGATGCTAAGTCACTAATGTCTCTTACACTTTCACAAAATTCTAGGAACTCTATTGTTTATCACCAATTATGGAATATTTATGTCCATTTCTGCCATTGTGCTGCTATACTCACGTAAATATGTCTCTTCTATATTGAAGCACAGTGATTTCATTTTCATTCCAGAATTTTAAAAGTTTGATTTTTTTGGTGAACTCTTTTAAATCTATAAGTTTTTATTAATTCCTACTTATTTAGTCATCATTTCATTTAGGAACAATGAATACTGAATCTTTGACATACAATCTTTTAATAGTTTCAGCTTTAAAAATACTTTATACATACAAAACGGGATATGGAGACTACTGCCCAAGAATCACTTTTATTACCAGTTCCCTGAAAGTAGGGATGCTATGGAAATGAACTAGGATCTTAAAGAGTGAATATGAACTGAGTTTCAATAATATATCAAGAAGGAAAGCTTTTATTATACCAGAGTAATCAGAAAATGCATTGACAAGCTCTACAGTATGTATTACCAAAACATTTTTTCCTAAAAAGTTGTTGGATATTAATGTTTCATAATATTCACTTTAAAAAATCACTAAAAACATAATGAAAATCATTTCTTAACTTACTATGTAAAATGTTTATACTGTAGACAGTTGTTCTACTAACTTATGAATTAAAATGTTGCACAGTATTTTCTTTTTCTTTCTTAAGCATTTAGTTTAATTATTTTGACATCCTCATATTGTTTTTATTGTTACTGAAATTATCCAAATTTATACCTAAGAAACAGAGGACATCAAATGAATCCAGTAGTTTCAGAATGTGGAAGGAATAAAGATTTATATTCAAGTATTTGGAGGAAAAACAGAATTAAGCAAAGTATCCTTGTCCTATAACGTCTCAAAATATCTAACATTAGAGTGCCCTAACTTTTATGAGAGGAATAGAATATATAGGCCCTTATATTTCAACAGGTGCAGTTGAAAGTGAAAATGCCATTTGAGATTGCTGATAGGATTCATGTTTGATGGAGAACAATATGATGGAAAATAATGGAGAACAATTCATGTTTGATGGAGTTACAAGGAACTATTGCTCATTATAAAACATTATAGTGAAAGTATCAAGTTACCTTTATGCTTTCATTGCTTGTAACTGTCTTAATATTAAACAGAAATACACAAAAAAATAATTTCAGTGCTCTTTTCCAACACATTATGTAAAATAATGTCTGATCCTAGATTGCATACTTATTCAAAAAGCACAATTTTTATATTCTATTTTCTACTACATAGTGAAGAGAAGTTACTCTTGAGTAAAAAAAAGAAAAAACATTTTTTACATAATTACACATAGATATTTTATTCATGTTGAAGTTAAAACAAAGGTTATCAGCTGTCAATGCAACATCCTTGGAAAATAAACAATGTTCTTATTTAGAGACAATTTTTTTTGTCTGTAAATGAAGTTGTGATTATAAAAGACTAACAGTAGTTGCCAAGGAAATTATTGACCCAGGAGTCACTTGGTTATAGAATTTTCATCTGCTCAACTTAAATACTGTAATTAACATATCATAAAGGTTAAGAGGGAAATTGCATATGTTAAGATTCTATAAATCTATTTTTACTAGATTTTGATGATGGTCATAATTTCTGCAATTTTGATAATATTTTTTTGCTTCTTCTATTTGTGTAGCTTGGTACTTCAAGTGGATGTTAAGGAAAGAGATCTATGTAAAGCTAGAATGAATTTCTAAGATCACAGTATAATGACTGATTTTCACCCCCCATTTACAGTGCATGGGGATTCTGAATAAATATGAGTTCAGAGGAAACCCATTTTTCCAAATGTAGACATAAATAAATAATCATCTATGATATTGAACCTAATGGCTATGAAAATATTTTGAGAGAGTTAAAGGCAAAAATTATGCATAGGTTTGTACTAGATGCATTATTGAGATAAAAATAAACTCCATGCCAAAGTTTCGAATCTTATGAGCTATCTTCATAATACCAAGGAGAATAGATAGGAAGAAAAGCAATTTCTGAGATGGCAACTGTTTAAGATTTCCTAAAATCATTAAGACTTCTAGTACTCAAACTGTGAAACTAAGCAAACTTCAAACATGTAAAATAATATATAGATAGATATAGACATATAAAGCCCAATATTATTAAAGTTAACGAATTCTAAAACTTGGATGTTTTTGGTGATTTTGAAAAGACATACAGATTTAAGAACTACTAAAAAGAAAAATGACAACTGATTTTAGAGCTTTGGTATAAACCAAAATTAGTGAACAAATAAAATACCTATGAACGTGCAGTTTAACATTTAAGGCAACTCTACAAAGTAAAGCTGTGAAGAGTGGACAGACAGCTCAGGATAACGTGGTTGTTGCACAAGCATGAGGAACTGAGCTTAGTCCCCAGAACCGAGAAAAATCCAGATATTATGACATGAATTTGTGATCCTACCTCAGTCAGTTGGATCTCTCAGGCTCCTCGACCACCCTGAATATTCTAGTTCATAAAAGAGACTGTTTAAAAAAACAGGAATGATGGCATTTGAGGAACAATGACAGTGGCTAGGCTATTTCCTCTGCAAGAACACCTGTGCACACACCTGCATACACAATAAAACTGCAAAAAAACATACTTATACACAAGCACACAAAGGGGTAATACTGAAATAAACTTATTTTCAGATGAGAAGTGAATTAACTAAGATAAGAATCTCACTGAATAGACATGGAAGTTTTGTTTTAAATAGCAAAGTAACCAGAGGTGGAACATTTACCTAGCAGAGAAATAGAACAGATAAGAAAGAGAAAAATCTGCATAAGAACTACATCTAGCATACAAATAACTCATTTATAAATATATGAAACATAAGGGAATTAATATTCTTGGTACTGGTGCCATGTGACGAGCCTGAGAAAGGTATTCATTGGAGCTAGCCTCGTCTATTGCCCACCTGTTTCTTGGTAATCACTATTGATCATAGACACCTCCCTCTCTCTTTTAAGGGTGAAATGTTTCTGTGACCAGTCCTTGGGTATTTACTGCTTTTTATCTTCATTATATATGTCTTGATGTTTTCATGACTTTATAACAAGCTGTAAGTTGAGATCACTACATCTTAAAAATCAACACCATTAGTCTTCCATGAATTGCCTTATTAACTCTATTTAATTTTCAGCCAAAAAATCTACATCCACTTTATCTATTATTAATATGAACAGGAACGTTATTTGAAAATATACATCATATATGTCACATCAAAACATTTCAATTGATTCCTATTTATTTTAAAGTAAAATGCAAAGTGCTTCCATAAATAATGAAACCTAATAATACCTGGCTAGGTCACTGCTCAACTCTAACATTCTCATTGTACTGCTTTATTCTTTTCTGCCTAAAGTGATCTTCACTGTAACTTCAATACATCTCACATTACATGTTCTCTCTGCCTAAAGCATTCTTCCCTGTTTATCTGCATGGTTGTTTCCATTTTGGTTTTCAAGTATTTATTCAAAATATTCTCAACAAATCTCAAAAAATCTCTCTCTCTGTCTCTGTCTCTGTCTCTCTCTGTCTCTGTCTCTGTCTCTGTATCTCTCTCTCTCTCTCTCTCTCTCTCTGTCTCTCTCTCTCTCTCTCTCTCTCTTTCTCTCCCTCTCCCTCTCTGTTAATCGCTCTCCCACTCTTCTATCACAGGCACCAACAACAGAGTTCTTACCTCCGTAGTCACACTTTACAAATGTTTTCCCTATTTATTTTTATATTAGCCTTTTTGATAATTATCTCTCTGCAATGGAAGATAAATCTAACTGCAGAATATTGCAGTTCTGTGTTCTAGAAAACAAATTGATGAATACATATACAATATATGTGTGCACATAATTCACGAGGTTGTTAATAAAATCCTTGATAAAATTTTGTAGGGTTAGAACTGGTATAGATTCACAGTGTATCTTAATAGTTTACAGTGACTTTTCGATATGACATAAATAGAGTATAAAATCTCTGAATTGTAGAAATATATGTAGAATATACGAAGTATAATTCATAGACAAAATGGTTAACATAAGCAAGAACCTGAGCCATGAGAATATTAATTGAATTAACTAGCATTTCTAGGTAGTTATATTAACACAGACTTTTAGTTTACTGACTCTCCCTAGCCCAAATACATTACTATGTATGAAATTAGATGGAATTATAAGTAAATAGTCTTGGAAGTTAAAAGAACCTTATTTTATACACATATGATGTATAAAGGGCTGAATATCAATAGAACAGTAAACTTAGATTATTATAATAATAAATGTTTCAAACTATAAAATTATTTCATAGTTGACTATTGCTAAATTTGGTTTATAATTATATATGTACCAATGCCATGAATTTATGCTATTAATGTGGACTACAGTCATTATACTATTTTGTGTACCACATATAAACATTAGTAAAAATATTGTTACCTTTCTTATAAAAATAGACTGTCAGATTGGGTTATCAAGTAAAAATAAATATATTGTAAGAAATAATAATTAAAAGCAAAGATCATACATTTTCTGGGACTATTACATGTCAATAAACATTATCTTTGATCCAATTAAATTTTGGAATTTTAATATATATGTATCTTTATTGGAAAATAGAAAATATGATTCATTTGGATATCACCACATTCTGATTACCACTGAATTTAGAGTGCTATAAGGCACAAAAATTATTTCATGATATAAAACTAAATAAAAACAATGAGTTAATTATTTTTTATAAAGAAGATTAGGTAAAATGTTTCTACGATAAAATATAAATGATTGTAATTATCTGTTATCTTATTGCCTAAACACCAATCACTTGATAATAAGAAGTCTATCAATATATCTTCCTAATATCTACAAGAGCAACATCATTCTAAGAAAGACAAGTTTCAGTCATTTACCCGAGTTCCAAGAAATTTAAAAGAAAGGATTCCAACTTGAAGATACAGCTTTGATTATAACTATCAAATGATTCTCCTTGCCATTAGATTTTAGTGGTACTTTTAATTTGTATGTTTCAGTTTTTTGTTATGTTTTAAAGAAAAACGTTCAATAAAATTAAGGATGCTCTGATATTGGAATTGCATACACTTACTAGATGAATACAAATAATCCCAAGTTTTATTTTGGATACAATGGCTTGGCATTCCTTTTCTTTAGCAAACATTTGTCCAGTGTCTGTTATATGCTAGACAACACAAAACATAAAATAGCAATGGAACATCCACAGCAATCATACAAAAAAAAACGTGATATTTGATAAATCTAATTCACACAATGAAAATGGAAAAAATAACAAGAATTTATGCTCAGCAATCTGACCTCCATTTGCAAAACAACAATAAAAAGTGTAATTTTCTACAATCTAAATTTCCTTTGTAAATATGGAACAGCAGCTGGGAGGGAGCTCAAACCATTTTTGTAACAGGGTTGGAAATATTCTTCTTAGCAGTCCGGAAACAAATGGTTAAAAATAATTAAATTGCTCATACCATCTGGGAGATATTCTGATTTGTCAAAGATTACTTAAGATTTTCATTGTATGCAATTTATTCTGAGCAGAGATGAATAAAATGAATCCAAGTATGTAGAGTACATTTCCCACTTTCCCTTTTACTATAAAAGCAAGAATATATCTTCATGTTTGCTAAATTATCTCAAAGTTATTCCACCTCTCCATGAGCCAAATGACTCTCAATATGAAATGGTTCTAATATTTTATTTGTAGTAATTCAAGTGCACTTGTTCATATATAGACTATTGTATAACATGATATTGTAAGAAAATATTCTGTTTTATTTCTTTATTTAATCTTTTGAGATGAGGTCTATACTCTTTGAGTAACAGACATGTTTAATAGATAACTAGAGTATAAGCTGATTGAATTATTAAATTAGTGCTATAAACAAAATCATAAGTAATATTTTAATTTCTCAAATTGGGATAAACACAAACATGATAGTTATAATAATGCAAGTAATTTTAATACAAGACCACAAATTATATGAAGACCTAATGTGTATTTCTTTCTAAGTATAACTTATTGAAATTAATTGAAAATTCAGAGCGATTATTAATTGTTTGTCATGTAGTAATGCATCAATACTTAATGCTTTAGAATACATTTTTAGGAAAGATGCTAGCATATTCATGAAAATACGTTTTCATAATAATCCTTTTGACTAATAGAATGTCTCCATTGCAAAGCTTCAATTACTCACCAGTATTTACAATAATTTTCTGCATCATACATAATTCAAAATATATTAAATGACTGGAATCTAAACAATCACACACATACTTGAAATGTGAAAATTATCCACTGTACTATGTTAATCTTTCCCATTTTTTGTCTGTTTTATCAAGAGAAAGCTTCTCTGTTTAAGAGTTCTGGCTGTCCAGGAACTCAACTTCGTAGCCCAGGCTGGCATCAAACTCACAGAAATCCACCTGACTCTGACTCCCAAGAGCTGGGATTTAAGGCATGTGCCACCACCACTCAGCATCTTTCACATCCTTTAAAAATTAGTTTCATTAAATAAGGATACAGACAATTGTGTTTCATTATGATTTATATATATATAATTTGTCATTTTGATACTCCTCACTCACTTTAGTGGGTACTCTGTGCTGTCTTTCCTTTATGCTACTTTTATTTTATTGCCCTTCTTCTTCTTCTTCTTCTTCTTCTTCTTCTTCTTCTTCTTCTTCTTCTTCTTCTTCTTCTTCTTCTTCTTCTTCTTCTTCTTCTTCATCTTCTTCTTCTTCTTCTTGTTCTTCTTCTTCTTCTCCTTCTCCTTCTTCTCCTTCTTCTTCTTTCTCCTCTCCATTATTTTTTACCACAATGAACATGCCCTGCTAATTTCCTCTCTCTCTCTCTCTCTCTCTCTCTCTCTCTCTCTCTCTCTCTCACACACACACGAGAGAGAGAGAGAGAAAGAGAGAGTAAAAAGAGATCTACTAGAACCTAGAATCCACATATAAAGTTTAACATGATGATTTCCCTTTTATCATTTACATCAATTTTCTACAGATTTCATATTTTCATGTTTTTATGGCAGAATAACATCCTTATATTATAGACCAAGAATGACCAAGATAAAAAACACTGATGACAACTTATGCTGGAAAAGATAGGTAAAGAGAGCATTCCTGCATTGCTGGTGAGACTGCAAACTGGTACAGCTCCTTTAGATATCAGTATGGTGATGTCTCAAGAAATTAGGAAACAACCTTTCTCAAAACCCAGCAATACTACTTTTGGGTATATACCCAAAGGATGCTCAATCATACATTTTTTTATCCATCATTTATGAGCACGTAGGTCAATGTAATGTCTTTGCTATTGTATAGTGCTACAGCAAAGTTGTTCAAGTGCCTTTGTGATACGACTCAAACTCCTTTGAATGTATTTTGAGGAGTGATACAGATGGGTAATATTCTAATTTTAGTTGGCAGATTTTCTCCCATTCTTTAATTTCTTTTTGCATTCATTTGTTTCTCTTGCTTTCCAGAAGACTTTAATTTCATATAACTGACTTTGTCAGTTCTTGTAATTTCTTTATGTGCTATTAGAATTCTTTTCATTCCAACTCCCTCTGGTCTTTACTTGTTCCTTTGTTTGAGACGGGGTCTTGATGTATAAGTCTAGATGGCTAAAAACTTTCTGTGTAGACCAGGGTATCTTTAATCTATGTGAAATCCTTTTGCTGCTTCCTCTAGAAAGCTGTGGTTATGTGTGTGATACCATGCGAAATTCCACCCTCTTTAGTCTTTTCTTAATATACTTTGATTCATTCTCTAAGAATTTCGTACACCATGTTTTAATTATATTCAACCTCGTTTCTACAACTTTTCCTCAATCAATTCTAATTTCCACCAAACTTTGTATCTTGTTTTTTTTGTTTGTTTGTTTTTGGAAAGAATTTTGTGTTATTTTTGTTTAGATTTGTTTATTTGGTTTTTAATCATGGACAATTTGTGCTGCCCAAATATTCATATTTATGTAGCCTTCAACTGGTTGATTTATATAGGAGCTGCACTCAGAGAAAACTGGTCCCACTTCTAGAAGCTAAGAATTACCAGAAGCTCTTAAGCTAGTGATAGCATTTTGTACTTAACAGCTCTATACTGGGATCACTGTGAATCATATGTCTAGCTGTCCTGAGGTATCCAGAAGATACTGAGTCTTTGTAGTCACCCATCACCCAGTCTTTATACACATTTTATGTCCCTCTTCCACAATAATTCCTGCAACTGGGGAAGAAGGCCATAATACATATATTCCCGTTAGTGCTGAGTATTCTGTAGTCTCTCATTTTCTGCACCTTGCCAGTTCTTTGTCTCTGTGATGATCATTATCTACTGCAAACAGAACCTTTCTAATGATGACAGAGAGATAGCTTATTTTATTGGTTTAGTATCCATTTTGCAGAATAAAAGTAGTTTGTTCCCCGTAGGGCCCAAGAATTTTCTAGCAACATGTTCATGGCCCAGTTTTTGGTACAATATATGTTTCATCTTTTGAAATACGCCTTAATTCCAATCAGAAAGTTTATGGTTACTCCCATAATACTTATGCTACTTATACCAGGCCAGTAATTAATTACATGCTAAGCCAGTAATGAAGGTTAAGAAATGGGTGAGATTGTTAAGACAGATGAATACTTTTTTCCTCCAGCATTATGTATGCCACCTTCCATCACTATGAAATCTATGTACCAGGAGGAAGATTACAGGTCAGTACCAGGTTAGTTTTTTCATGCTCTATGACTGGAGTACATGGTGTCTTCTGAAATATGGTCTTTACACTCTAATTCTGGAGAATAACTAAAAACAATGGTAATACATTTCCTGTAATCTTTCTGAAGCAGTGTTCTTTGGTGTCTCACTGGTCAACAGTTCCAAAAGAAGATAGCAGTTTCTAGGAAGAGGCTTTTTATTTGTTACCATGCAGTATAGGGGTATTGTTATCATGTTAGTTACCCCTTTCTATTCTTATTCAGTGTTTTTCTCTAATTTTTAAATTGAACAATAAGACAATATAAAGAAATAGAAGGGGCTGGAGAGATGCCTCAGGAATTAAGAGCACCGGCTGTTCTTTCAGAAGACCCAGGTTCAAAATCCCAGCACCCACCTGGCAGTTCACAACTGTCTGTAACTCCAATTCCAGGGGATCTGATACCTTCACACCAATGCACATGAAATAAAGTTAAAATAAATTTAAAAAAGAAATAGAAATGTTTATAGGTATGGAAGGAGATAAAATACCCCTATTTTCAGGATATATTATTCCATACTTAAAATATCTTAAACACTCTATCAGAAAAACCTTGGAAGTGGTAATATTGCTATCAAATTAGCAGAATACAAAAAAGGTATGTAAAATTTAGTAATTTTTTATACAATAGTTAAATCCTGAGAAGTTAACTTACTATACAAGTTTCAAAAACATATAAGGCATGTAGGAATAAACAAAGCAAGAGGTATAAAGAAACTAATTAAAGAAGACTAGATGAACTAACATTGTGAATAATGGCTACATTCCCTGAAGTGGTCACAGATTCAACACAATACCTAGTAAATTGCCAATGACTTCCTCACTGAACTAGAAAATGAAAACCTAAAATTTATATTGAAACACTAAAGCATTAAAATACCTAAAGAAACCATAAACATAAGAAAAATCATTGAAATTATCATAGTAACTGACTTATACTTTTGAACTATATTGACAAAGATAACATTACGCTGGCCATCATAATCCATGTAGACCAATGGAGTAAAATGGATGATTCAAAAATTAACCTGTGCAGCTATACTTACCGAATTTTGTTTAAAAACAAAAAGCATTAAAATGGCAGTGTCTCAACCAAATGATGTTGAATAAATTAAGATATAGTTCAACTGGTTACCTCAGATGTATTTAAATCTTCACAACATGAATCAATCTTTGCTGTATTCTGCCATCTTACAAAATGTAGAGTGCATAGAAATTCTATACATTACCTATTACAGTGCTTTGCCCAATAATATTCTTATAGCCATCTCCATTATAATCTACATTATTAGCCCCATCTTTATATCACTTTCTGTAATCTGAAAGTATATATTCCTACTTACATCTTTCTCCCCACTGTTTCGGTATAGGTCTGTGACTATATCCTCAATATATGGGCTCACCCATAGCAGATTTGATATAAGATGAATGAATAAATGAATGGTATCAATCTGTCATTCTGGGAAATTTGAAATTCCCTATAGTCTTAAATTACTTAATCTATATTCTCTTTTCTGTGATGCCCAAGAGCTATTCTATCATAATCAGAAGATTTCAGTAGTAAATAAGAAATATAGACACAAAAGGTTGGAGATTTTCACAGACTACATTAGTAGGAAATGTGTTTATTCGTCACTTAATGCTTCCTACAGTTTTAGAGATATTAAAGTGAATTATATAGAGATTCTTTTCTTTCATTTTTATTACTATTGTTTCTATAGTGCTACTTGCTATAACAAGTGAAGGATGAAAACATTGGATACTTCTCTTAATTTTTGGAAGGTTTTTATTGGTCCATAGTACACTATGTTAACACAAGACCAATATGGACAAACGAATTCAGATGAACATATACTATTCCAAAAAGGATCTTGGTTAGGATCTTGAATGAGGAAAGGAAAGCATCAAAACCCAATATTACATATAATTGTTATGAAAACTTGCACCGTGGATACTTGTCCTCCAAGATTAATTCACTGCAATGAAATTGGAATTTTTTTTATCTCATATAAGGAAGAGATATAAGGCAAACAGCATGCAGAGAGAATATAATTAAATTATCCAAATTCATCAATAATATATGTTCAAAATAACTACAAAGAATCAATGTAACAACATGGTAATGTCCTATTTATAAATTCCATTCTTTGGATATAAATGATTTTTTTCAACGATATAATGAACTCACAATAACATATGCAAGAAAATGCAAAAACTAAGTTAATTTGAGACAAATGTGATTTTTTTCTATGTCTTTTCCAAATTGGAAAAAAAATGAGTTTAAAATTTGGACAAATATATTTTTTATGTTAATATTAATAAATCCCTTTGCAAATCATCATAATGCAAAGTACTTAACATAGCTCTTTTGCAGAGTACAAAAAGTCAAAACAGTCATCGTTTTACTCAGTGTTCTTTCCAAAAGGTAATTTGTACAGATACAAAATGTAAGCACAGTAAATCAGTATTCCAGGAACTTTTGAGAAGTAAAAATAGCATGGTTTCTGGAAAAGCACTATACAATACTGAATTTCCAATTAGAATTTGAAAGCAAAGTATACAACTAATACTTCAAATAATTGCTATTTTATATATCTAATAAAAAGTGGATTATATAAAAATGTTTTCTTCAAATTAATTTTTTAAAAAAATTCTCTTGCAGATCAGTAGATACTTATATTGTAATCCTTGCTTACATTTTTATATTAGAAAATTTCAGTGATAATTCTTTCCTGGAACACTGACAGAACAAGATAATTCAGGCGAAACTACCAGGTTGTTAATGTGGAGTACATTAATCTCAAGATGTCATCATGCACCCAAACCTCTAATAATCTAGTATATTTGGTGTAAGAGAAAATGATTTTCTTCAAAGACCGTAAAGAGATTTGATGGCCTTTACACTGATAAAGTATATTTGTGCGAAAAATATTATCAAATATGATAGGCTCATCATGCACAGCAATGTTTCTACTTTGAAAAATAAAAATATCATTCTTATGACTTATCTTATTTTGAGAGAATGTCTGTTAGCAGCCCCAAATCTAAAAACAAACAAACAAACAAAAACAAAAACCACAAGACACCTCTGGACTCTAAATTGTACCTGCAAAGTTGCTCCCGTTTTTTTTGTGAAATTGCATTCCAAGTTTTTAAACATGTGTTTTTCCCCTCTGAATATGGAGATAGGTCTAATAAATTTAATAATCACATTCTTTTCTACACTCAGTTGTGAAAGAGAAATAAGAAGTGACCAAAATGGGAAATAATAGGAAGTGAAATGAATGGAGAACACGTGGTCATTAGGCATTCTTTAGCATTGGACAATGGAAAAGGGACGGGGAAGAGAGACAGGAAGTGGTAGAAGAGATAAAATGAAAGAGAATGTCCCATTTGATTCATCTATATTTTTGAACAATTATTTTTATTTTTGTATTTATTCTTTGCAAATAATTTAGTTAAACTCATACATCTCTACCTACTTCTGTATAAGAGTGAATAATAAATAATGAAAGATTATTAGCATTAAAGCACAAACTACTGCTGTTCACTTAAGTTTCTCTTTGTCAACGTGCAACATACATAGAGATCCATATCACATATGCTGCATATTATAAACCTATTAATATCGTTGTGCATAGCCATACAAATGTCAGTTTGTAAATACACAGCATGATTTTGAGAAAATGCCTGAGGATATTCATTTGTATTTTATTCCCTATATTTTAGCTACATTCCAAAAAAAATCTCCTTTTTAATTCTTCATTTTTATTGCAGAGATGTAAAGTTATTTTGAATATTTAAAAGGAGACTAGACGGTTGGCTAATTATTATGTGCTATTTTCATTTATAACTTAAATTGTGTAAAACTGTTGCCATATCTCAAGACTTTTTAGTGCATCTTGACTATAGAAACATAGTTTTATCTTCTTTTTTTAAATTTGATTTTAAAAATATATTTGAGAATTTCATATATGAGTCCTATATTTATATCATTTTTGCCCCTAGAAAAAAACCTTTCTCCATTGAGTCATAACTACAACCTTAGAAGCCAATTCTGATCTCTAAGTTTTAGCACAGGAAAATTGTCCCTTCTAATTAAAATATATGCACCACCTTATCTTTCATGTCATTATATACCTGCATTCTTGTAGCTAGTGTCTGTGCCTCTCAGTTTATTATTTGTTTCATTCTATCCTTTATTCTTAGCAATAGCTTTCTTCATCTGGTAGACTGCCCAGATCTTCTCTTTTAGTTTTAGCCATAATTATTCTCTTCTATCAAATCATCATCATGAAAACTTTTAAAAATAAAGCAAATTGACTTTCTGTCACTACACTCATTTCATGGGCTGTCATTTAATTTTTATCAGAGATCTTTACTATTTCCTCTAGTGCATCTTCTTTGGACACAGCTTTTTATCTCTCTTTGCATCCATGCAATTCTTGAAATTCTTAGTTTTTATCATGCTTAAGTGAAAGAGTATGAATTTTTTAATCAAAAATGAATTCAAGTAAAAGATTTTGTTGAAGGATCATAGAATAAGAGGTAATGATAACAATGGAATATTTTTCTGATGAAGAAAACATAACATTTCCAGGGAAAATATGAGTAAAGCTCATACCTGTTTTCACAAACAAATGCATCTAATGATGATACCATTCTGTTCGGTAATTCATCAAAGAAACAAGTATTTACTCACTGTGAAGTCACGCAGAACTTTATTCAGTTGGCTCTAATAACCATCCAACACAGACATGTGAAAATTATCAGCTCTGTAATTTCTGTCTCTTTTCGTGTCAAAGATTAACATATTTTTCACAAGTCTTCTAATTTATAATGTATGCTCCTCCACGTGAATCCTTATAAACTGAAGTCCTTGATGTTTGTAGTCTACTGGATTTGAGAAATTATTCATGACTTTTTCAGGCTAAGTCTGTTCATCTGAGAAAAGATAGTGAACGCATATATATGATGCACCTTTTCACTTCCTCAATGTTTTCAGATTTGTGTTTGTAAACAGATGTGTACATACAATAAATTTTTGAACAGATAACGATGATTACTCATTTGGTACAGTTTACACTAGATGCTTTTATTTATAAACCTTGATCTGGGTTGAGAGATCAATTGAACATGTAGGCTCTAAGTACATGTAAACAAAAGTTACTGTTAATCAAAAACCCAAATAGTTGTAATATAAAAATGAATTAAGAGACTTATACATTTTGCATTTCAAACAGGACTTAATAACCAATCTTAATCAACATTGTAAGATAATTATCAATGCTGTTGTTGTAATTGGTATCTTCTGATAGCTGTAGCGTCAAAGTTCCTCACCAAATATATATATATATATATATATATATATATATATATATATATATTCAAAGTAATTTTTCATACAATAGGTTTTGATCATCATTTTCCTCTCCCAATTCCTTCCACTTCTTTCCAAACAGAGTTTTTGGGTTGTTTTGTATTATTGAAATCTAAATACCCTGTTACATTTTAATCTAATGATAAATTTATAAAGGAAATAATTTTTTATTTGATTTTTTGTTGTGGAATAATATGGAGTACACATCAAGACTTTTTATGACTACAGGAGTACCAGAAACTATATTATATTATTACAGAATGATTATGATTGGAAATTATCACAGAACACATTTGGTTGTTTATCATATTTATGAAGACAATGTAACAGAATTTTAGGCTATTTATTTTCATGCCTTTTGTAATGATGGAATTGTCTTCTGCCAAACTCTTTTTATGAGGCTACAGTTACCCTGATACCCAAAGCACAGAAAGACATTACTAAGAAAGAGAATTACAGAGCAATCTCACTCATGAACATTGATGCAAAAATACTAAAAAAAATACTGTCAAATTGAATCCAAGAACACATCAGAACCATCATTCACCATGATCAAGCCGGCCTCATCCCAGAGATGCAGGGATGGTTGAACATATAAAAATCTGTCAACGTAATCTATCATATAAACAAGCTGAAAAATAAAAACCACATGATCATTTCATTAGATGTCAAAAAAGCTTTTGACAAAATACAACATCCCTTCATGATATTCTGTATTTTCTTATTATCTGGACCTTGGCCAACTACTGTTAATCACCACCTACTGCAAGTAGAACCTTTGCTGATAAACACTGAGAAATGCATTGACCTATGTATTTAACAGTAACCGAAGTTTATCTATTATTATTCCCATTAAGCAGAATGACACTAATCGGTTTCTCCTAGGGCCTATAACCTATCTAGAGACGGGTTCTTAGTCTCAATATGAGTGCTAGGTATAAATCTTATCATATTGAATTGGACTTAAATGCAAACAGAAAGTAGTTGGTTGCTCCAATAAGGGTTATTCCACTATTATACCATTGGGCATTTTTCTTTGCCAGAATAGGCATCATTATAGCTCACAAGGTTCTCAGATGAGAAAGATTAATGATCGCTTTTCTCTTCTAGTAGTATGAATAATACCTTCCAACAATATGGAGGCTCGACAGGATGGATGAGGCTTAAAGGTCAATACCAACTTGGTATCTACATGCTCTGTGACTCAAGAGTGTGTTGTCATCAGAAATACTGTGTTACAGTCAGTCCTGAAGAACAACCAATAACATTGACATGTATTTTTAAGGGGGGCTGTCTATGGGATTTCATTGATCATCAGCTCTAAAAGAGTTAACCCATTTCTGGTCCTGGGCTATTTATCTGTAAGCCTTTGGGATTGTAGGGTGACTCTAATGTGTGCGTCTTAAAAGGATTTTACAGTAGTGAATAGGTTTCCTCTTTTGAAAGAAGTTCATTAGTGCTACTTACCCTTCTACGTAGTCCCTCCTCTATACTGCCCTCCCATCCCCATTCAGTTTTAACACTTCTTAAGACCAGTTTAGCACTTCTTATTATTAAGACCAGTTAAACCTTTATACTGCTGCTTTGTATCTCATTCCCCTCTAAATCCTCCCATGGCTTTTACAACATTCTTAATTTCTATATGTATTCCAGATGAAACATACATATCTGAAGATTCAAGGCTAGCATTCACAAAAGAGAAAACAAGCAAGGGTTGTTTTTCCGAGTCTGCATATCTTTCTTTAGAATGATTATTTCCAGATCGATCCATTTTCCTGTGATTTTAATAATTTTGTTTTCCTTTATAGGCAAATAACAGTTTTCTGTGTATAGATACCACATATTTACTATTTATGCATCAATCACTGGGCATATAAGCAATGTCCATAACCTGACTGTTGTGAATAAGGGAAGCAGTGTAGGTTGATGAACAATTATTTCTATAGTAGGATGTGAGTCTTTGGAATTAGGCTAAACAGTGATGTCGCCGGATCATGTGGTAGATCTGAGTTTTACTTTTTTAGGAACATCCACACTGAAATGCATAGAGACTGGAGTACTTTTCGTTCCCAACAGCCATTCTTTTTTCTTCACATCTACACCATCATTTGTTTGCCTGTTTTTTGTTTTGTTTTGTTTTGTTTTGTTTTGTTTTGTTTCCTGTCCTGGAACAAGCTCTTCTAGACCAGGCTGGCCTTGAGCTCACAGAGATCCACCTGCCTCTGCCTCCAGAGTGCTGGGATTAAAGGCATGTGCCACCACTGCCCAGCTGTTTGTTTTTTGAGACAGATTTTCTCTGTGAAACAGCCCTGGCTGTACTGGAACTCAGTCTGTAGATCAGATTAACTTTAAATTCACAGAGCTCTGCTTGCCTCTGCCCTCAGAGAGTTGGGATTAAAGGCATACACCACTATTGCCTGGCTCTCTGTTGCATTTTTTGGATCTTAAGTTATTTGATTAGGGTATGATGAAATCTCAAAGTAGCTTAAATTGGCATCTCTGTGGTGGCTAAGAACATTGAATTATTAAAATATATTTTAGGTCACTTTTATTTCATCTTTAAGAACTATCATATAATTGCATACCCCATTGTTTAATTGGGTTTTTTGCTTCCTCAATGTTTAGGTTTTTTGCTTGTTTTATTTTTTTTTATTTTTAGTTTTTTGTATATTATAGATGCTAAACTTGTATTAAATATATAACCGGGAAAGAGATTTTTTCTTCTTTTGTTAACTGCTGTTTCATTCGAACAATGATGTCTTTTTTATAAAGAAGCTTTTTAGTTTCCCAAGGTCCAATTAATTAAGCATTTGTTTTAATGCATGTATTATCATGGTCTTGTTCAGAAAGTTATTTCCAGGGTCAGTAAATTTAAATACATTCCCTATTTTTTCATGTCAGATACAGAGTATCAGGTCTTACGCTAAGGTCCATTATCCATTTGTGGTTAAATTTTGTGTGATGTGAGAGAGAAGCAGAAGTTATTTTTTAAAACCTACTGTGTGGTGGTTCTTATGTATAAGATTTTAATTGTGTATGTGTGTGTGTGTGCGTGTGTGTTATATTCCTCAGAATATACAACCTTGTTGATAAAGTTTCTATTTTATTTGTTATATTTATTAAGGTGGGTAATGTGTGTTGTCACTTTCCACTGGTATTTTTCTTTTTCTTTTTTTTTTTTTAATTTATTTATTTATTTATTAAAGATTTCTGTCTCTTCCCCACCGCCGCCTCCCCTTTCCCTCCCCC
>NW_026068264.1:42380-72991 GCF_014885135.2 Alexandromys fortis | reverse complement strand
AAAAACACCAATGATAGCCTTTGCTGGAGAGGTTGTGGAGAAAGGGGTACACTCATCCATTGCTGGTGGGAATGCAAACTTGTGCAACCACTCTGGAAAGCAGTGTGGAGGTTTCTCAGGAAATTTGGGATCAACCTACCCATGGACCCAGCAATACCACTCTTGGGAATATACCCAAGAGAGGCCTTATCACACAACAAACGTATATGCTCTACTATGTTTATACCACTGGTATTTTTCTAAGGTTTTTTTTTTTTTATTATTTCTCTCCCAAACCATAATTAGTGCTTAAAATTCTACCAACTTAGTATTTTGTTCAGTCATTGAAATTCCTTATTAAAATGCAAATGTTGTCCTTTGAAGGATAATCACTTTAAACCACTAACTCATTTGCAAGATTTGGTTTACAGATGGATTAGGTGTAATTGAGCTTGACCCTGAGGAATTAGGTAGGTTGTATAGTGTAGAAAGGATCTCCATGAGACAAGCTATTCAGGAGATGCAACAAGACTTTTCCCAAAGGATGCTATATCTGTACTATGCCTGTATAGAACCTACACCACCTGTGCTCTGAGACATAAAGTTTACCCGAAACCATACAAATTCAACTTAACTTGTAGTCCTCTTTCACTTACATAGTGTCCTCAAGAAATTCATTCTCCTTTTAGAAAATATAAAATGCATTAATAAAGGATGATTTGTACAATGTTTTCTGCATGCAAGGGGATTTTATTTGTTTAAACGAGTAGGTAAAATTTTGTAATTTTAATATTTTTATATATAATTGATCTAGGGGAAATAAATAATGTGTCTTTGATATTATTTTAATGATGTAAAGAAGGAAACTTGCCAGGCTTTGAAGACCTTTAAAATCAGGAGCTTAAGAAACTTATCTTTCTCAATTCCTTTTCATTTGTGACTCATCAATGTGAATAGAAAACCTGTAATCATACTTTGCACTTATGAAACATTTTACTAGTACTTTTAAATAATATACAATATTTAATAATGACATCCTGAAAATAGATAATCAGTTAAAAATAGAAAGATTTCATGTGAGTACTCACATGATGTAATGTCATTGCTTATTTTAAGCATGAGTATTTGCTCTGTATTTGAAGGTTTGATATATCTTCCCTTTTATTTTTATATCAATACTAATTAAATAGCAAAACTGATACCATCACTGTTTCTTTTCTAGGGTAATAATTTTTGTTAGTTATGGGATATTTTGACAGCTTTTCTCTTATACACACATTATATATCATGATATATAATGTATGTATATGTACACACAGAGAAAGAGAGAGAGAGAGAGAGAGAGAGAGAGAGAGAGAGAGAGAAAGTCATCATAGTATGGCATATGGTATGCCATTTTTCTTCTTGAGTCTCTTTGACCCAACTGTGGCATAAATGACTTAATAGTCTGTGGCATTTAAAGAAGTGTGAGGTCCTTTAAATCATATCAGAAATCATTTTGTTTAATGAATAAATATAATGCATAATTTTTTAAACAAAGCTGTTAATATCATAGTTAGATGGCCTTCCAAGAAACAAATTTAAAGGAGTGTAAGATATAGTGTAAGATAGTGATAACTAAATTTTCAGAGACACCAAGTTTAGTAAATCATAAATGATGTATGTACGTACTTAAATGACTCAAATAATCAACTAGTTTTGACCTAAAGACTGCAAATCTTGGTATTTTTCTTAAAATAATCTCTTGTAAACACTGCTTAGACAATCTATTTCTAAATACAAATAGAAGTTTTGAGGTTGCGTTCACATATTATTTTTGTTGTTGAGAGAAAAATGAGGAAAGTATGTTCTTTTGTTTATGTATATATTTAGTAACAGTAATAGACAAAGGAAAGAAATATGGATTCTTGTGGCAATTGCATGCTTCCTATTTTGATATGCAAGTCTGTAATAATATAAGGTAGTAAGAAACATTAACATAAACAAGTCAATTTTCAAAAGGTTACACAGGATTTGCACACATCAGAATTCAGAAGGATATAATTACTTAAAGCATAGTTAATGAAATTCAAATCAAAAGGCTTAATGTGACTATGAGTGCTTGAATTTTGCATAAAGAAGAGAAAATGAACACGATACTTCTAATTACACTGACTTTTATAATGACTGTCTGAACTTTTTATGAAACCAAGCTGAAAGATATTCTGTGGATACATTTTATACATGTAATACCTGCATATCTCTGTCAAAAATAATATATATTTAAAGAACAAATAGAAAATGAGAACAAAAGAAAATTGTGGTTATCTTTATATATTCAAATTATCACATGTTGAAAAAATGTTGAGTATTACAACACATTTATATATTCAAAGTTTATTCAACAGATTTTTTTCAAAAATGAGTCAACCATTTCCTAGTGATATTGAAGAGTTATTGGCATTATTATGATTTGTCCTAAAAGCTCAAAAAAAATCTCTGTGTTTCCTACTGTTCAACTGATCAGTGCTATTAAAATTTGGCACTATATTTTGGCTGGATACTATGTGTTAAACTAATAGTGGAGAAAAGTGTTCTATAAATTAGACATAATTAAGTACATTCAAATTAAAAAAAACTTTTAAATTTTTCTTTTAAACGTCTAGCTGTACCAATATACACTATAATGAGAAATACTTTTTTTGGGTATAGCCAGAATATCATATTTTTGTCATGAATAAAAATTAAAAATAAGAAAAATATTTCTTCCACATTGGTTGTTTAGGATATTCATGATTATATTCTTTCATATTCAGATGCTTTTAAAATTTTATCATTCATTTTTCTCAAATGATTTTATCAGTTGTATGTAAAATTTTAATGCTTAGAAATGTTCATGACCATCTTTTACTTCCATGTCTGAGCATGTGGTGAAAGCTAGTGGCTTAATTATTCTGTTTTTGTGAGTATGCATGAATTGTTGAAAGAGTTTCGACTGTTAGTCTTGGTAATAACCATAATATAGATATTAACAGACCTTCTCCTTCTTATAATTAATTCAATAATATTTCTTTGAACAATTACTTCATACGAGTAAAATAAAGGAAACATTTTCCTGAACTAGATGTAATGTTTTAACAATTTAAAAAAATAGAATTTGACTGTCACAAAACATTTTGCTAAGTCTTTCATTTAAGTACAGGTGAAGAGTTTTGCAATAAATGTTTGGCTAACATATGCAAACAGGTAGAGAAAGGCAGAAGTGAAAACCCAGGGTCTGTGATATGCCCTAAAAGGGAAAGGAAGCACTTGCTACCAGGCTCAGGATCTGAGTTCTAGCCCTGCAACCTACATGCTGGAAGAAAGGAGTGTTATAACTCCAGCAACTGGTCTTCTGACTTCCATATATCCACTACGGCAAATATACACACATCTTCATACATACATATAAATAAATTAAATGCAATGGAAATTTAAAAATAAAGCCAAGGATTGTCAGCTGCTTGATGTCTTTGAACCATCGTTAAAGAGCAAATCATCATTCACGGCAACTCTTATTTTTGAGAATTCTGAACTTCTGGGCTCTGCATTTAGAACTAATTATTAATGCCAACTCCATTTAATTTAACGCATCTTCATGAAAATCAAAATATAATGAGCTACAAGCACCAAAAATTAAAATAGTAAATTATAAAATTAACCCTTTGTTAAATATACGGGAGTCTCAAAATGTAAGATTACCTAGTGCCTCCTTATTCACTGTAGTTTATGTTTTAGTTAATACACTCGATACATTTCACTTACAATTTCTACATAAGAATTTCAGTAGCTGCTCACATCTAAACTGTCTGTAATGCACATGAGGGAACTAAATGTCAATCAAGGCACACACACAAAGAATGTCAGAAAAATGCTTTTAAGAAAAAATGCGACGAAACGTACATCAAAACATTTTTTAATTAGCAGTATTTTAAATTTTTACATGAGGTTATGTTGTTCTTTACATATTTTGAAGTTCTCATTTTAAATTAATCATCATGGAAAAAGAAGGTGAATAATTACTAAAACACAAAAAAATTGCTCTTTCCCCTATATTCAACACGAATAACAAAAATATTATTTAAGAACGGGTATTAAAATACAAACAATTGTACCATTATATAAAATGTAAGAAAGTTCATTTACTTATATGATGAAAAGTTTTCTCATGGATGTTAAAGCAGTCAGTGTAAACAAGGAAGACAAACTCTACCTTCAAAATATTAAGAACAACATAGTCACCTGTCTAGTGGTATGCATGCATGTAATAAATTTGTTCAACCTTTTATGTAAATTCTCCTACGTAGTTTTGAACCCAATTTGTCACTACAAATTTCACATTTAAATACCCTACTCAATTATTTATATATGTAAGAGTATATATATTTAAATTACTGAAATGTTTGATTTGAATTGCAGAAATAAAATTTAGATTTTAAAATTTATGGTTAAATACTAAATTGTCTTAATCAAACTCAAGCTCAACTTTCTCTCATCATTTTAATTGCATGTTAGAAATGTATGTTATCATTTCATTGATGATAAAATAATGTGTCAAGAATTTGACTTAAATATAACCAATTCCATAATTTGCATGTCATTTTAAATGGACTTCGTCTGCAATTCTGAGTTTTCTACAACTTAATTAGAGGAGACAAATAAATTAGAATAAATTTTACTAGTCTGTCATACAAAAAGTGATTTTGAAATTCCCAAGTCTGAGAAACTAAAAGAAGGCAAACTAATCAGCTTTTAGTTTTTATAGTAAGGGAGTTGAGTTTGGTATGGGATCCCAAATTCCATTTAATCATGTTATTGAAAAATGTGCATGGCTCTGTCAAAGAGACGCAGCAATAAAGCCCTTTTATTAGCATGGTATTGTCTGAACCTCCTTAGAGACCCTGCCACTGAAGCCCTCAGCTGACCCCATCAACAGGCATGTGGCAGTTGATCAATTGAGCACAAAGTAACTGAAAGAATAATTTCAATTACCAGAGTGTTGTTGCCTATACTGTAGACAGAAAAGAGCAGAGGTCATCCATCTTCCTGAATTTGCATGTCAAGTTGCATTTAGTTATTGCTTTTATGAAGAATAAGGAAATAAGTACTACTGGCAAACTCCAAGAAAAGGCCTGAAGCTTTTACCATCTGTGACGTTTGGAAACCAGTTCAGAAAATGTAGAAGCAAGACAGACATTCTAAGATTTGGGGGAATTTCTGGAAAATTTGGAATCCTAAAATCAACCAAACTTATTTGGCAGTTTAATTAGCTGATTACTTTAATATCCAGCTAACATTGAAGCCTAGAGCCAATGTCTGCATCTTGGGCAAAAGATACATACAGTCTCTGTCAAACCATTTTGTGAGTCTTATACCTCGATCAACACTAGGAGAAAAGAAGTAGTATTTCTTTCTCATGAATGAGCAAAAGTTAAAATTAAATATTAAACTTTCTTTTCTGATATTTTGCCTTTTTTAGAGTCTAACTAACTTCCTCCCAACCCTATGACTTTGGCCTTTCTTTGTTTACTTGGAATTCTAACATGTGTGGAACTCATCAAAAATATTTTAGAAGATGAAAATATATGTATAGAATGCTTTTTACTGTTTTATTAGACGTCGTGATGTGTTTATTTTTAACCCATTTCCAGCTCTCTCCCAACTGTATACTGGAATTGATATAAAGTCAGCAAATTCCTTTTTTTTATTCTTAAAGAGCTAAAAACTGTTCTTTTGTATATCTGTACCAGCATACGCTCCGTGAAGGGACGATGGTAGTGACTACAGAAGATATGCCGCTGGATGTTTCTTATGTGCCTTCTACTTATTTGACTGAGATCAGTCATATCTCACAAGCTCTATCAGAAGTCGAACAACTTCTAAATGCTCCTGAACTCTGTGCTAAGGATTTTGAAGATCTCTTCAAGCAAGAGGAGTCTCTTAAGGTAACAGCACAGTTTTCTTTGAAATTTACTAGATGGTTATTGCACAGTGAAAAAACTTATTCTTGTAATTCTTTTTAAAAAATACAAGATTTAAAGGTAAGATATGAATTAGAAATGCTCTCTAATAATTAGTGTTGGGACGTGGCTTTCCAAAATACTGTACTAGACAGAAAGAACAGATTCACTTTGAGTTGAATCAAGAAGGTAGATTTGTTAGAGCTTCTTCATAAATAGTATATTACTTTACTTTATCTTCTCCCAATGGGAAACTAAATGCACTTTAAATTGTATCTATTTCACATGGCCTTAATTACTCTTTCTTCATATAATGTACATATTCCATTTCAAAGTCATTTCAAACATATGATATATAGACTGTAATTGAATAAGATCTGACTAAATAAGGCAGGCATGGTGACATATACCATTAACACAACATGTGAGGTAGATGGAGCGGGGGGTGGGAGGGGTAAATGTTCCTTAAATATTTTCTTTAAAACCACCAGCCAAAGACTTCTTATCAAACTGAGCCTCTTCCAAACAGCAGTCTGTTACTGAGTTATCAACTGTGATAAATCATGGTGAGGTAATAAGCTATGAATTTCAGTAGACAGTACATAGATACACAAATGCATTATCTAGGAAAATGTTTATAAAATGTGTGTCTTAAGATAGTTTCACAATCTTAAACTTTACATTCAAAATGAAATATTATTGTATAGCCACAGCTTGACATTTGCCAGAGCAAGCAGCAGAATGTTGTAAACAGATGAGATTGATATCAGCATCATATATTAACTAAAGTATTTTATTTGCTAAATAATTTCTTGGAAGCTAATTCCACAGTATACTTGGTCTGCACAAGTAAACAAATAGAAAGTACTGTTTGTTTTGGAAATCAGCATTTCAATATCTTGAGTGACTTGAATTTAATGTCATACATTAAATCAAATAAGCTATAAAATGACACACTAAAGTGAGAGCTTCCTGGATATCTGGATCCAGTCCATCTGCTTGACTATGGTGCTGTTATCTTACGATCTTTGCAGTAAAAATCAAAAGCTTTATGTGCGCAGTGAAGAGAAGCAGCTCCAACGTTGAATATAGGAGAGTTCCCTGCATTTCTGTCGTTATTCACATTAACTAATCTCTTCTGACAGTCCAGTTTGTAAGCTCATTATTGTCATTCAACATGCAAATCATTAATAAATAATCTAATGTTCTTTAATTTTCATCTTAATAGACGTAAGTGGTCAGAAGAATAGTCATCCTGAACTTAGTAAATTGCATGCTGAATATCTTTGATTCAGTACCTCTTTTTTGCATCATTATTTAATTTTTAGCATTCTAGACTGCAGTTTTCCCTCTCCTGCCAGCCCCTCCCCCACCTCTCCTTTGCACCCTCCCCCCATCTATCCATTCTCCCTCCCTTTTGAAAAGGGCAGACCTTCCATGGATATCAACAAAACATGGCAAATCATGTGGCAGTAAGAGTAAGCACCTCCCCTTGTATTAATGCTGGGCAAGATGACCCACTATGAAGGGTAGTGACCCAAGAACCTGCAAAATAGAGACAGCTCCTGTTCCCACTGTTAGGAATTCCAGAATAAGATTAGGCTACACAACTGTAACATATATACATACTGCCTAGGGCAGAACCCTGCAGGCTCCCTGGATGTCCATTCAGTCACTGTGAAGTCTGCTTAGTTGATTGTGTGGGGATTTTTTGTGGTGTCATTGACCCCTCTTGTTTCTACATTCCTTTCTGCCCTTCTTCCATAAGATTCCTAGAACTCAGCCCAATGTTGAGCTGTGGGTCTTGCTTTTGTTTCCATCAGTTGATGAGTGAAGTCTCTCTGAAGACAATTGGGCTAAACACCAGTCTATGAGTGTAGGAGAATATCATTAAACATCTTTACAGTGACTTTTTCTTTCTTTTTGTCAGTCATATTTGGTTATATCCTAGGACTCTGGGTTATCAAATTCTGTGTCCTGGAACGCTGGGCAGGATTAGGGGTGGACTCACTTTTGTGGTATGGGTCTCAGGCTGTACTGGTTATTGGTCACAGGAGATGGGCAGTTCAGGCTATGTATCCTCTATTACTAGGAATTTTAGGTAAGGAAATTCTTTTATTTACCTGAGAGTTTCCTTTACACTAGGTAACTGCCTCACCAGGAAATCTGTACTATTTCTCCTTCCAAGGGAGATCCAAGTGTCCCCCATTGAGATCTTTTTTACATAGCCTTTCTAGGTTTGTGGGTTGCAACATGGCTATTCTTTATTTTAGAAATAATATTCACATTTAAGTGAGTACATACCATGTTTGTCTTTCTGGATCTGGCTTTCTTCACTCAGGATGATTGTTTTCAATTTCCATCCATTTGTCTGAAATTTCATGAGGTCATTGTTTTATCAGCTCAGTAACACTCTTTACTGAGCAATAGTAATTTGTAAATGTACCAGATTTTTTTTATCCATTCTTTATTTGAGGGCTATCTTGGTTGTTTCCAGGTTCTGGCTATTATGAATAATGCTTTAATAAACATAATTGAGCAAGTGACCTTGTGGTATGTTGGAGCATCTTTTGGATATATGTTGAAGAGTGGGGTAGATGAACCTTTAGATAGGTTGAATCCCAATTTTCCAAGAAACTGTCATATTGATTTTCAAATTGGCTGTGCAAGTTTGTGCTTTCAATGGCAATGAATGAGTGCATCCCTTATTTTATATCATTATCAGGAAAGCTGTCACTTGTGTTTTAGATCTTAGCCATTCTGACAGGTGTAAAAGGGAATAAAAGTCAATTTAATTTGCATTTCCTTGATGACTAAGGATGTTGTACATTTGTTTTTAATGTCTACTGTCTTGAGGTTTTTATATATTTTAGAAATTAGCTCTCTGTCAGATGTGGATTTGATGAACATATTTTCTCATTTTGTAGGATGCCATTTTGACCTATTAAAAGTGTCCTTTGCTTTACAGAAGCTTTTCAGTTTCATGAGTTCCCATTTATTAATTATCTGTCATAATGCCTGTACTATATTCTCTTAAGAAAGTTGTCTCCTGTTCCAATGGGTTCAAGGCCATTTTTCACTTTCTCTTCTATCAGGTTCAGTGTCTGGATTTATGTTGAGGTTTGATCTGATTGGTCTTGAGTTTTGTGGAGGATGATAGGTATGGATCTATTTGTATTCTTCTATATGCGGGAATCCAGTCAGACCAGCACCATTCATTGAAGATGCCTTTTTCTTTCCTTCCTATAATCTTGCCTTCTTTGTAAAATCAGGTGTCCACAAGTGTGTAGATTTATGTCTCAGTCTTCCATTCAATTCTATTGATCTATCTGTCTGTTTTTATGCCAATACACTGTGAATTTTATTATAATAGCTTAGTAGTAGAGCCTAAAATGAGTAATCTTGATACCTTCAAAAATTCTTTTATTGCACAGGATTGTTTTAGCTATTCAGTTTTTTTTTCATATAAAGTTGAGTATTGTTATTTCAAGGTCTATAAAGAATTGTGTTGGATTTTAGTGGGATTTCATTGAATGTGTAGATTGCTTTTGCTAGATCTACAGTTTTATTATGCTAATCTTATCTATTAATGAGCATGTGAAATATTTCTATCCTATGATATTTTCTCAAATTTCTTTCTTCTTGACTTGAAGATTTTACTTAATTGGTTAGAGTTTTACCAAGGTATATTACATTATCTGTGGGGATTATGAAGAGTTTGTTTCCCTGATTTCTTTCTCAATCTGTTTATCTTTGGTATATAGGACGGCTCCTGATTGTTTTGAGTTCATATTGTATCCAAATACTTTGATAAAGTTATTTATCAGCTGTAGGAGTTCCCTAGTAGAATTTTGGGGTTGCTTATGTATACTATCATATCTGGAAGTAGAGATACTTTAAAACTTCTTCCTTTCTGAGTTATACCCCTTGATTTCTTTTACTTGTCTTATTGCTCTAGCTAAAACCTCAAGTACTGTATTGAGTAGATTAGAAAAGAATGGACAACCTTATCTTGTTTCTGATTTTAGTGGGATTGCTTTGAGTTTCTCCGCATTTAATTTGATATTGGGTGTTGGCAATCTGGTGAGTTACACCTTTCTAAGCCCTCTATATTACCACCTGCCTCCAGGTTTCTGTCATGTTTTGGGACATGTTTGAGTTCCTATCCTGACTTCCTGGTCAGGGTCCAGCCTTGATGGGTTTGTATGTTCCAGGGTAGGGTGTGGGGATTCAAAATGTTAGGCAGAAAAAACTCAGACTCAAAAGCAATACACTGGATAGAAAAGAAATAGAATAGATACAGGATAGAGTTGGGAGGGCCCACACCCAGTGAATATTGAATCTACCCTCTTTTATTTTTCATAAGCATTATACACCCAATCCAAAGAGGAGGGGGAAACAAAAAAAAACCATTTTTCCCAAAATTCAAGGAACCAAATGATCACCTTCTCAAATACCCAGAGAACCAAGTAACCACAACCTAGGCCAAAACATTGTTAGCAGCCACACCTTGGTTCAAATCTCCTGTCCATAACCTTGAAAAACCAAGAATAGGCCTGAACTCTCTGACCTTTAGTCAAGGTAGAAAAAAATCTACATATGTGGGCTCCCACATATTCCATCCATCCTTCCTTCCTTCCTTCCTTCCTTCCTTCCTTCCTTCCTTCCTTCCTGCCTGCCTGTGCTTCTGCTACAGGACACATAACTGCCTGCTTTAGATTGTCTTCTTCCACCTTGCAGACTTACCTGCCATTGGTACATGCATTTTATCATGCACACTCTATCTTAGTTTGCTTGGAGGGAAAAGGTTCTTACCTGTCATTACCTTGAGGATTTCTTTATAAAGGGTGAAGGGAACGTGAATAGTTAGACGCCATGTATCTCTGAGCCAAGTTTCCATCAACAGAGTATGCAAATAACTAGATAATCATAAGAAAGCAGCTAATATTTTGCAATGCATTTGCTTCTGTAGCCACAATATCTACAAGTTCTCCCAGCCCTTACCTAGATCTGCTTATTCAATCCTGTTCATAACTCTATGAGACAGATAAAATTATTATACTTCTTTTACACATGAAGAATCTGAAGAAACAAAATACAAGTATTAAAAGTGAACATAACTGATGTTGGTGAAGCATAGCTTTTATTTTCAGTGCAATGGATCAGCTTCATGCTTTATATGTCCTGGACAGGAGCTTCACCTGAGGTACACCAAATCATACTCAAGAAATTGATTTAACGCCCCCCCCCCCAATTGCTTTAGACACTGTGTCGTTACTTCTTTCATGAAGTTTCTTGTAAGAAGTTCTGTTAAATATAATGAAGGTAAAAATGCAAAGTTACGTAAGTAGACACAGTACCATTAAATAGAGAAGAGCCAACGCAATAGCAGAATTCAGATTGCAATTGTAAAAAGGAATAGTTGGGAGGATATGTAAGCACAGACTGTGTAAAAGTAAGGGACGCTGCCTTACAATCTGCGCAAAGGAAAATGTAAATAATTCAAACTGTGACAGTGAGCCTGCCTTCATCAACAATCTGCAAGAAAGCCAGTGTAGTAGGGTAAAATAGGATGACTGGGGGGTTGAAAGCACAAAAGAATTCAGAGATCAAGGTTATAAAGGTCCTAGCTGGCAGTTGTAAAGAATGCCATTCTTTTTGTGTAATCTGTGAACCTTTGTAAATTTTTGAGTAAATGGGAACTATGTTCTGATTTGTGTTTTAAAAGAATCCTCCTGGATTTTCAATTGAGATGAGAGCTGTACAAATGAAAAATGAGGTCAAGGCCTCCAGGAAATAGATTATAACGATTTGGAATAGGTTGGTAGTGAAAGAATGTTAGATTGTGAAAATGTCTGGGAATGTTTTCAAAGCAGAGACAGCAGATTTGTCTCTATATTTACATTCTTAAGACCACTTCTTAGATTGGGGACTCAGGTAAGATATGTTTCCTATTCAGTTGATTATGGTTGACTGGTGGCTTGAAGATTTCTTTGTTATTTTTGTCTTGTTAATTTCACTGCTGTCTCAAGTCAGGGGCAGAATTACTGCCAATAGATGTATGAGCACACATGTTGATATCTCACTCTTTGAAATCTATTTCAAGCCACTTGGGCACATATTTAATAATGGCAATCCTCAAGACAAATGCCCTGAGCAAAGTGATTGTTTTTCTATTTTAGTGCTAGGGGATTAAATAATATTCAGAGGTATAATATGTGTACAGTCAAACAAAATACCCAAGCAAAAATAAAAGAATGGTTGTATACAAGAAAGCTTTAATAAAAGGGCATGTTAGGTAAAGGGTGGGGTTTCCATCAATTTGATAACATTGCAATAAAATGTTACTGCAATTGGCCCAAGATAACAATGGATCATATAAGCTATGAAACTGGAAACTTTTTATTACAAAAGTTCTTAAAAATCTACTTACATCTTCTAATGTAACAATTTGGTACACAGAAATGTATATGATATTTGAAAACAAATTATTTCATGCTAATGAAAATAGTATGAATATTATAATCATTTAATTATGTCTCTGAGCCTGTTGCTCGTGACACATGCCTTTATTTCTAGCACTTGGGAGGCAGAGGACACAAATCTCTATTAGTTCAAGGAAAACCGGATCTATAGAGTAAGTTCCAGGACAGCCAAAGCAAAACATAGAAACCCTGAATCAAAAAAAAAAAACAAAATAGATAGATAACAAATATCTCCAAACAAAGAAAAAGCCATGTCTCTGAATAAAAAATGTTTTCCAAATATTTATCCTATGGTATACATGAACTCTCTATTTGTCTGCTTTGATAATTTGAGATTTAATTTTTAATATACATTTATATATTTTTATTTCATTATAAAACCCTCTCCTTTGTCTATTGAATTTGAATCATATATAAATTATTGAATTTATAGATATAGAAGTAGGAATTGCAGATATAGGTAGAGAATTAGAAATATATCTAGTCTATTAAAATAATGAACATCTCACATGTCTGTGTTCCTTGATACAGGTTTTTATTCATATTTTATTTTCTCAATTTAAATGGACCTTAGTACCTACTCTTAATCATTTTATTCCCTTAACAAGAATATTTTGAATATTTTCTATATATACATTCTAAAAAATAGATAATCTGTAGTATAATTACAGATGATAAAGCCAGTATGTATGTTAAATTAATTTGTGGGGAGAATTTTCTCCTGTTCAAGAAATATTCAGGCTGTTCTATAACCAATTAAGATGTCATGTTTTGTATTCCAATACACAATTCAGAAATGAGTCAATATTTGTTTCTATGTGCAGACAAAATATTTTGGCCAATTATAGATTTTATAGATTTTCTAAGGAAGTAGTTCAAGTTCTTGCATATGTACCATTAACCATAGAAAAATATAATAGGTCAACTTTTCAAAGAACCCATAAAAATAATTTTTAAATTTTCTTTTTTTTCCTTGCTTGCTTATTTATTTATTTATTTATTTATTTATTTATTTATTTATTTATTAAAGCTTTCTGTCTCTTCCCCACCGCCGCCTCCCCTTTAAGTCCCCCTCCCTCATCAGCCCAAAGAGCAATCAGGGTTCCCTGCCCTGTGGGAAGTCCAAGGACCACCCACCTCCATCCAGGTCTAGTAAGGTGAGCATCCACGAAACTGCCTTGGCTCCCACGAAACCAATAGGTACAGTAGGATCAAAAACCCATTGCCATTTTTCTTGAGGTCTCAGTAGTCCTCATTGTCCACTATGTTCAGCGAGACCGGTTTTAATCCAGGCTTTTTCAGACCCAGGCCAGCTGGCCTTGGTGAGTTCCCAATAGAACATCCCCCTTGTCTCAGTGTATGGGTGCACCCCTCGCGGTCCTGAGTTCCTTGCTTGTGCTCTCTCTCCTTCTGCTCCTGATTTGGACCTTGAGATTTCTGTCCGGTGCTCCATTGTGGGTCTCTGTCTCTGTCTCCTTTCATCGCCTGATGAAGGTTAATATTCAGGAGGAAGCCTATATGATTTTCTTTGGGTTCTCCTTCTTATTTAGCTTCTCTAAGAACCCGAATTAATTAACCCCTTAATTGCTTTTTTGCTGATCATTTTTATTCAATTCATATGTCATTTATGGGATTCTGTGTAGCTTTTTTGGAACATAATGAATATTGACATTTGGGCTCAGTGGGTGAAATTTCTGGCTGCCAAGCCTGGCAATGTGAGTTTGATATCTGAACACTGTGTGGCAGAAGAAAACCTCCTGAAAATTGTTCTGTAATCTTCACATATGCAGACACACACACACAATAATTAAGTCAAGTAGTAAAATATTTTTTAAAGTTATTTTTAATTATTAATTTAATTTAATAATTAATTTAATTACATTATTTTAAAATATTGACTTACATAGCGTGTTGTATTCATGTGCCACTAAAGGTAACATCTACAACCTGAGTCTTTGGTATTTCATTTTTTTCCCTTTTAAGCCCATGGTGTATTGGAACTGTAGTCCAGTCTGGCTTTTACTTTCGGATTGGTGGTATTGAAGACATGAGCCACCACCACCCTGCTCTTTTTTTAAAGTAGACCTACTGCCCTTCAGTTACTCACAGCTACAAATGGGTTTCAATGATATTGTCTCTTAGAAGTAAAAGTTCTATGTTAGCCAAGTCACACAATGTATCAAAGCACCTTTGATACTTTAAACCACGTACTTTAACCTACACCCAAAATGAAACTGAAATGCAGGCTTTATAAATATAAAAGTGCAAATGATTTTTGAGAGTACTAAGTATGTAAAGCTGTGTTAGCTATAGGGTTTCATTTATCAAGGTAGCAATAAAGAGTTCACAACAACCAGATATGATTTTCAGCACTGACAACACATTGCAAATGAACGACCTACTTCTTTGTAAGCATGAATACATACTTGCCTTCATTATTTCATTTTTCCCCCTTTGGGGTTTTAAAATCGGTTTTCTTTGAATTTTTGCATATAGATTTAGAACAATTGTATGAAAGATAGGTTTTATTTGTATTGTATTTGTTGCAGAAAACACTTAAATACACCTCTCAAATGTTGATATCATGGATTATTTAGACAATAAATATATGTGTGGACTAAACACATTAGTGATTGACTGCAAGTTACCAATATACATCAGTGTGTCATCAAGAAAAGAAATAAAAGCACTTCACTTTGAAGTCATTTAAGAAGAATGAATCCAAATTGAAATTCTCTACTTTACTCACCCTGTGTCTTCTGTCTAATGCAAGAGTTGGAATCTATGTCTGTCTGAAGTGTCTTGTGAATCTGTCTCTCTATCTTTATCTATGCCGGTTGTATGACTGTGTATGGATCTGTTTGTATAGATCTATGCCTATCAATGGGCTTTGTCCTTTCTTTATTGAACAACACAAAAAGCATCACTCGAAGAAGGAATGAGGGCTACTTTACAAAAATCTCCAATATATTTTTACAAGGATTAAGTCACTGGCTCCACCTAGCCCAGACTATAAATACTACTACAAACCCCATTGTTTATCAAACAATATCTATAAATGGATGCTTTCTGCCTTTATGTTAGATTTTAGATGGTTGCTGTCAACATCTGTTTTTGCTGCAAATGATACACTCAAGTGTTCTGGGTCATGGATATGGAAAATTACATAATTTAAGGTTACAGCTATTCATTAGCTTACATTGTAAAAGATGATTACATGGGAAATCCTAGGAAAATAAAGTTGATTGTTATGTTCTTTTATAGGCAGGTCAAACAAACAGTCTAAGTACACAGGAGGATAGCGGTCTTAAATCTTAAGTGACCCTGGCTATGAGTTCCAACAAACTCATTTCTTAGAATATGAGATATTATAATTTTATCATAATGTTTTACCACACATATAACTCTACCAAATATACTTACTATCTTTGAAAACATGATTTTCTAATATACTATCTCATATTTTGTGTAGATTTGATAACATTTTACTTCATATGGTAAATATGTTTGACTTATGTTCATTTATAATAGATTTTCAATTTTAATAATAATAAATCCACAATGACTGCTTATTAAAATGTAATAAAGCATATAAAATGAACAAAGGATAGTAAAATATCCCCCTATTATTTTGTGTTCCCATCACAAAGAGACGTTTTGTTTGTTTGTTTTCCTTGGACTTTTTTTTATTACTTAAGAATTTTTCTCCATAAATTTACCTGTCCCACTTTTGCTCAGTTATTCAAGATTTTTAAAGCATATTCTGCTTCGTTTTTTTGAAACATAGTTTTCCATAGGTCCATGTTTCAAGTAAAAGAAAAATATTTGCTCCCTCACAAGTCTCCTTTGTCACATGTGTCCTTCAGAATTTTCTATAAAGGTACTTAGACAGTATGGACAGTTTAATCCCAAATGTGCCTATCACAGACGGTAGAATTGATTTTCACTTGTTTAAACGAGAAGCATTTAGCTTGCAGAACACTTTGAGTAATCAGGTTCCTGTTTTTGTAGTATCATTTTTGCTCCTGACATTCTATGGTATCTGGGAGACGTGAACAAATTGAGTTCAGAATGAAAGGCTTTGCTTTTTCTTGGATGTGTGAAGGCATGTAGAGACACCTTCGGGAAAATTTGGCAGAACATGCAGGTGTGCTTTCTTGTCATCCATTTTCTTCAAAGTTAAATAACCAAGAAAAGCAAAAGTGAAGAAGCAGAGAGATATTTGACCAGCTCACATTATTCACGATGATCAGAATGATTATTTTCAATAACTGAAAAATACTTTTAAGAAATAATTCCATCCTAACTGGATTTTCATGAGCAAGTTCAACTTTCTTTTTTTGTCTACAAAAATATGAATTTATATTTAATGCATATTTTTAATGTGTATATATTATAAATATATAACAATTCATTGTTATAATAAATATATAATTCATTATTTATAAATTTCTATATTATTATATATAATATAAAACAATTATATATTATTTATCATTAGTATTAGTTGGCATAGTCACTGTGCTTACCACTATAGAAGCTAAGAGAAAAACACCATATGACCTTTGTGTTTAAGTAAATTGTGACATGGATAATTATACATGTCAGTGTTCGTCAAACAAGTTAGAAAGTAATAAAGGGCAAGGAGATAATCTAATTCCAAATATTCATTATAAGCTTTAAATGTTACCTTAATTTATGCACCAAAGAAAGCAATGTAAGAATAGAATCTAAGACGAATTCCATAAAGGAAGAATACTTGCATTAAGCTTTGGAGATCATTGACATTTAAAAGATAATAACAGCTTAAAATAGCTTTAGAAAGAATGATACTCTAAACAATTACATCTAATGGTTCATTTGTTCATCACACTAACCTCATGGGGAAGGCACTACTCTTGTACTCATATTCATATGGAGAAACCAAGGTTTCTATGAGTTAGGTAATTTGCTCAGATAATATAGTCAGTCAGTAAATATTATTGTTGCAAGATCAATTATTCTTGTCATTTTTTACACAAAAATCTCCATTCTCTATTATATAATTTAATGTTTAGAGAATTTCATTCATGAATACGGTATTTGCATCATGTTTACATCTCTGTCTTCCCCTTTTACAACTCCTGTGACCCCCTCCACACACTCTCAACTTCAGGAGACAATGTAATTTCTAAGTATAGTGTAGATACTTATCCTTACAACCACAGATAAGCCTTCATTAAAGTATATTCTCAATTGCTATATTAGAAAAATTTTTATACAAAAAATGTTCTTCTTGTTAAAAATACTAGCAAAATTTTTGAAAGTACTGAATTCAAAAGAATAAAAATATCTTTCAAAAACTGAAATGTTTTTATGGAAATACATAAGGATAAAAACTACAGTTCAGATTTTTATTTTTAAAAGATTGATCTAAAATTACCCAGGATCTAAATTATTTTTTTTTTTGGATTTTAAAGTGTTAGAATTGATTGGCGACATGAAAAATAAGGAATGAAAAGGTTTCTTCTGTTTCTCCAAATTGATTTAATGAGTGTACCTCTGTACAATTACTTTTCTTCAAAATATTTTGAGTTCCTTTTCCCATGAATATGTTTCTTGTTAGCTAGTTAAATGCCCTAATTGGTTGAGGTAGGAATTCTGTAAGATAACAGTATACTATTGTTGAATTTCTATCCATTCTTAGACTGAATTCTCTCCCAAGTTCAATCAGACATCCTAAAGCAGAGTTAAACATTAATGAGTTACTTGTTCTATCTGAAGGACCCCTCTTCTCTTAGTTCCTACTAGTCATACATATATTTTACTGGTTTAGTCTCTTTCCCATTCCTTTTCTTATTTTACTACCTCAATATTCATATGGTAAAGTGATAGTTAAATAATATAATTGACTCACATCTCCTCATAGGTGAGTGTGGGGAAAAAAGGGCTGGGAACAAAACAGCAAAAAGGACCACATATTTTTGAATAGGTGTTTAAAAAAAAATCCATGAAGGGACTTGAGATATGGCTTTGCAATTAAGAGCACTGACTATTCTTCGGAAGACAGTGTGGTTAAAACTTGGCTGGTACTTCAGTCAAGAGGATCTACCAGCCTTTTCTGGTGTTTACAGGTACTGCACATGTAATTTTCACAAATATGTATGCAGACAAAACACCCATACACAAGAAATAAAAATAAATATTTTTTTTCTTTAAGGTCATGAAAAAAAGTCAGTTCCATATGCTTCAGAGAATTGAAAACTATGGAACATGCAAGTAATTTCAGTTTTTTAGAAACATGAAGTTCAGTATACTGATTTTAGAGCTGGGGTTTAAACTCAGCACTTTGGACATTGTAGGAAAGCGTTCCACCACTGAGCTACTTCCCTAGCCCCATTTATATCAGAATATGCTTAAAGCATATTTTATAGTCACTTTTTTAAATATGTCTATTATTTAATTGACTCTTTTAAAATCTTTCTATGAAAAGAAATACCTCATAAATGTGTTTTTAGAGTCCATTTAGTGGCAGAAAAAGGGTATGCAGATGTCCTTGGATTATAGGCAATAGACTTTTATTAATTGAGTGCTGAAACTTCAGTGTTTGCTGAATTACAGTTCATGTTGGATCAGGGAGTTGGCCATTTATTTTCGTGACAATAGAAAGGGGAAATAGAAATTAGACTATTTGAAATGTAAGAAATAGAAGGATGTTTCATGATATTCCACAGAGGAAACTGTACTCTAGGAAAGGGGAAAAAAAACATTTAAAAATCTGTGAAATTTATTTTTTCTTAATAGGGAGCAGCTAAGAGTAAGTTCAATCCATCAGATACTATTATCTCCTGCTTTTGGCTGGCTATGTTGCTATAGTACCGTCTGGAACACATATAAATAACTTTGCCATCCAGCTTGGAAGAAGCGACACTACAAGCACTCTTAGAGCAAGAGAATTTAGTGTCACTATGCATTAAATGGTAGAAATATTGAACTGTAGCGATCTCCCTATTATCAGTAGGAACATAAAATAGTTAAATGAGGAGTTGGTGAAGACCTTCATTTTAACATAGTTAACTGGAAAATAAACCCCTTATTTAGTTTCCTAGATAAACTGTCTGTTATCTCCTGCTTGTTTCTCCTTTTAGCCTGTAAGGGTGCATATTTCCTAAGCTTGAATAAGCAATGTACTTTAGCATTATATTATCTGGGTACAGATCTCTTGAAATAGACTTTCCTGAAAGTCATCTTTTAAAATATTCCAACCTCAACATTAAGGCCTTTATTATTATGATGCCATCGAAGAATCTGTTAAACATCATTTTCAGGCAGATACTAGAACTACCACAGAGTGGCAATACATACAATTTTTTTTCTTTAGTACCAGGATTTTGTCTTTCTTCAATGAAATTTATTTCACTTTATCTTTTTCTTTCTTTATAATATATTGATTGAAGTGTTAGTTAACTTAATACTGTTAAACAGATTTGAAACAATGTCTAACATTTCAAAATAATAATTAAACATAGGTTATTAAATTCAGAATCAAGTACCCTCTAGAAGTTAAATTTTCCTTTTCAATTATATTTTTTAACTCTTCATTTACAAGCAGTGTGACTTAAAAAACATATAACATTTGTAATCTGGAAATGAAGGAGTCAATTTTTCAGTACATGTCAAAATTAAAAAGGGAGTTGACAAAGCCTGAGTACTCCATCATTTTGACATCATAATTTTATATAAGGTAAGAAACTATTCTGGAAGCAAAATCCAAATTTTTCTAGGGATTTTTCCTTGACCATAGAAACTGCAAGGACTATGGTTTTATTACTGGAGGTCAAGCACTATAAAATCACTTATTTCTAGATAAACTAAAAGAATAAAAATCTATAAAAGATCTTATATTTTAGTGTAAACACTGGAGAATGTTAATTTTCTCTTTGATGCTTATATTATTTTTCTGTATGGCACGCTTAGGGAATGATATTATGTTTATAGACTTTGGAAGGATTCCCTGTACTCTAGCCACTTTTGACATTCTTCTCTGGGAATGCAGGAAAGATCAGTTTTCTCGTTATCCAGGGAGTGCGACCTCCCCACCCCATTTTCTGCTTTCCTCATTTTAGAATGTTTTACTGCCTTTGAATACTAGAACAGTTCACAACTTGATTCTGAGCAATCCTATTATTTTCCAGAGAACTGAAAGTTAGATTATTTCAAGAAAAATCTCAAGCTCAAATCTCCATAAAATGAATGTTTCATCTGTGGTGATGCTTGCTTATACATATGCACCCATGTAATTAGGAACATATATATGTAGTAATGAGGAGCAGCAGGCTGTGTCCTACCACCTGGCTAGATTCACCCCAGAAATAACCACATAGAAATTATATTAATTAAATTACTGTCTGCCCTATTATATCTAGCTAATTCTTGGCTAACTCTCACATCTTGATTCAACCCATTTCTAATAATCTGTAGGTCACCACAAGGTTGTGGCTTACCAGGAAAGATTCATTGACTCTGACCTGGTGACTGTCTCCATGGAGGCTCTCCCTGTCTGCCTTCCTCCTCCCAGCATTCAGTTCTGTCTTCCCACCTATTTAAGTATTGCCCTATCAAAAGGCCAAGGCAGTTTCTTTATTTAACCAATGAAAGCAACACAAATACAGAAGGACCTCCTACACCACTATACACACACAAACTTACACATCTCATTAAACCAGAACCAGATAATTTTTATATGCAGGTATGTAAGATCCCTTTCTTCTTATTTAAATTTTGCCTTTATAGGTGAATATAACTATGTCCTTTAAGCATTTGGGCTACCAAAATATAGGCAAATATGATCAATTGTCTAATGTGAATTCAAAGAATTGGCTTTCTTTAAAAAAAATAGTAGAAAATTTACCAGACTTTTGATTCTTACCAATGGATTAGTAGCCAAATGAAAAAAGAATATCAATGATTTCCAGAATTAAAAATTACATGTCATAAGTACTATTGATTTCAAGTTGTCTAGGTCAGGCAAATTAGCAGAAGCAGCAGTGAAGATCCTGTTGGTAGAAATTCCTGGCACATGACCTTATCAGGCAACAGCAGCATGCCTGAATACACTAAACGTGACACTGAGAGACACTAAATGTGACAGCACCATTGAAACTGACAAAAGGTCAAGATAGACTGCCAGAGGCGCATTGGGTCCAGTGATTTTTATGGTTAATAGCAGACAAGAAATCCATTCTACCCTCTTAAAACATGTTTATACCTTTTTGCTATATTGTCAATTTTATATTTGTAAAATATAAACTTTTAATCAATAAATATATACTCAGGACAAATAAAGCAAACGATAATAATTTTTACTGAAAGAAAATGACAGTGCCTTTAACTAGATCTAATAAGAGTTCATCTTTAGGCAAACTGATCTCTCTACTACACCCTTACTATTAAAGAGATCCATCCTTATGCAACCTTTATTGTGTTCTTTAAAAGTCTTCCTTTAGCCATGTAACCATCTCTTATGCAATTAAAACACAGCATATTTCTGTGATTACCATTTCTGTAAGTAAAACTGGCGAAAGGGAGTTTTAGTGTGAATTCTTAAAGATGAGTAAATTCACAGGCTATTTCTGTGTTATCACGCCCTCCTTTCCCTCATATGTCAGTACCCAATGTGTCAGATATATGCCTTTACCTCAGAGTTCAGTTGAGCTGTTGAACAAATAAATATGTTTCCCATCATAGGGTATACACATGGAGCTAAAGAGAATACCTTATAATTACTATGAAAATCTTAACAGGAAACTAATCCAAATCACCTATACTATATTTTATATATCTTTGAGTATACATATAAGTATATAAAAATTTGCTTTCTTTTTAATTTTAGAAGTCCATTTAGAACATTTACTTTTAACTGACATAATCTACCTTCTCACAAGGATCTACAGCTTTATTTTCATAAGTCATAATTTACAAAATTACACTTAACACTAAGCTACTAAATTAAATGCAGATTTTTTCAGTTAGAGATTCATAGCCCATTTTTAGTTTTTTTTTTTTATATTTTGTTATTTATTTATTTATTTATTAAAGATTTCTGTCTCTTCCCCACCACCGTCTCCCATATCCCTCCCCCTCCCTCAATCAACTCCCCCTCTCTCATCAGCCCAAAGAGCAGACCGGGTTCCCTGCCCTGTGGGGAGTCCAAGGACCTCCCACCTCCTTCCAGGTCTAGTAAGGTGAGCATCCAAACAGCCTAGGCTCCCACAAAGCCAGTACGTGCAGTAAGATCAAAACCCAGTGCCATTGTTCTTGACTTCTCAGCAGTCCTCAATGTCTGCTATGTTCAGTGGATGTCTCTAAGCTCTCTACCCTAGGCCATTTTCCCACAGGTTCTTTATATTATAAAATCACTTACTTGCGATTGTTTAGGCCACCTCTTTTTATAAGTGCTACACTTGGATTATAATGCCTTTCCTACTTCTGATACTTAACTCTGACTACTCCACATTCCATGCTCCTCATGACCAAATGACACTTTGTTCCTTCTCCAAACCTCCATAAAACATTAAAGAGAAAGAATGATCAAAGTACTAGAGTAAGTATACTGGGCTCTGGTCAGCATCCAAAAGATAAAGACAGAAGAAATCAAAAGGAAAAGTTATGTGTTTCTGGATCAGGACTCTGAACCGTAGAGATACCCAACACAACCTTATAGTGGATCTAGAATGGCTGTATTAAAGAGCAGGGATTCTAGGACAGAAAACTATATTATCTCACTAAAAACATAATTATTTCTCGTATCTCTTTAGCACAGCTTATAATGGATTTGTCTTCCTGAAAAGTAGTCACCTGGTCATGTGATTGGCCAGGACAATAGGATTAAGTGTTCTATTTTTAAAATTAATTAATTTTGTTAATGATTTATATGTGGATGTGCATGTTTGTACTTGAATGACTTTATGTGAACCATATGCATGAAGGAGCCTGCAGAGGCAGGAAGGCAGTATCAAAACCCTGCGAACTGAGTTAACCTGTCAAAAAGGGATGTTACTGAGGCAGTATACTGCCAGTAAAGTAAATTTCTGTCCATATTTCAGAGAATATGCCTTGGATAAAAATGGAAGTTTTAATAACACTATCTTTTACATGACATTGAAAGTCACAAGTACATTAATGGAAAGTCATTTGGGTACAAAGGAATGTTGGGGGGAGGCTGCTAGTTAGTTCCTAGCTGCTTAGCCCCAAAATAATCACACAGAAACTATATTATTTAAAACACTGGCCATTAGCTCTAACTTCTTATTAGCTAACTCTTACATATTAATTTAACTCATTTCTATTAATCTGTGTATCACCATATGGCAGTGGCTTACTGTTGAAGTTTCAGCATGCCTGACTCTGCCAGTGACTCCATGGCTTCTTCCTGACTCTGCCCTTCTTTCTCCCATCATACAGTTTTGTTTTTCCCAGCTACCTAAGTACTTCCCTGCTATAGATCCAAAGCAGTTTTTCTATTCAATAATGGTAATCACAGCATACAGAGGTAAATTTCACATCAAAGGAAAGCTGTGAAAACAGCAAAAAGTCCACTCTAGTCCTGACATAAGATAAGGATACAGAGAAGACAGTAAATCTGTAGACATGAACACAGAAAATCCAAAATATCTTAAGCCAAATGAAGGTAATTTTAAGCTGTAGGCTGAAATAAATTATACTGGATCGAAGACTATAATTCACTCATTTGATATAAATATATTCAACTTTTTAAAATAAAGACTAATATGTATAAAGTCAATGATTTAGAATTGCAAAGCTATTTCTTGTAGGACCATTTCTCCATTTTTTTCTTTCTAGAGAAAGCTGATTTGTTTTTTGATGATATATATTTTCATTCTTGCAGAACATAAAAGACAATCTGCAACAAATCTCAGGTCGAATTGACGCTATTCACACCAAGAAGACAGGAGCCTTGCAAAATGCCACCTCTGTGGAAAGGGGGAAGATACAGGATGCAGTGGCGCAGCTGGATTTCCAGAGGGATAAAGTTAACAGAATGTACAAGGAACGACAAGGGTAGGTAGCATTTTAATTGTCCTGAAAGGTTATATAGCAATTTTCAGGAAAATTTAAAATTCATTCAAATAGTTTTCATGGGTAAAAAAGACAGAAAAGGAAAGGAAAATATATTACTGTATAACACAAGCATATTATTACTAGTGGACTGAGTTGTTGAAACATTGTTTGCATATTACCTCATCCTCTAAAGGTGCACATAATGTGAAGGCTGTTTTGTTCTTTAATTAAACTTATATAAAATGTAAAACATATATCTTTGATTCTATATACCTCCCATGTATTTATAAGAGTTATAGTACTTAGAACTTTATAACAAAAAATTCCTTCATTTTAATTTATTATTTCCATTTGAAAACTGATATTTATACATTTGATAGTCTTTTTTCCCTATACCTCTCTATTTTTCAACATGAAAATCTTATTTGTTTTAAAATCAATTTTTATATCTACCGTAAGTAAAATACTTATCTTTTGAGTTAACTTTTGAAGGCATCCATATGCATTAGCCTCACATCACAAGAAGGTGAATTATTCCTTTAATAAATTTAGAATGCAAGTTTTCTCACCTCGTACAAAATTTCAAATTTTGTAGTTTAAATATATACTTCATCATCTGCCTGAGAAGAATTAAAATTATATTAGATCTCTCATGTGTGTATTTATAGTCATTTTTATACTTTAGGTTTTAGTTTACTGCTTTATACTCTGAAACAGATATTCCAGAGAATAATTTTAGTATTTACCAATGATTGTCTTTATTGTATTCCCAGTTATCTTTCATCTAGAGTTATTCTTATAAAGTATAATACATTTAGTTCTATAATATTATTTTCCTATGAATAAAATACTGACTCATTAATTTGGCATAAAAGGTTTTCACATGATCCCTATTTACCTAGATCTGGTTAACTACACTTTTTGTCACATGTCATCTGTACTACAACTCTCCTGCATTGCGCTTTAGCAATATGAAATTGCTTTGCAGTTTCTAAAGTGTTTTGTTTGCTCCTTTATCTTTCCATTCATATTCATCAAGATTCACTTTAAATGCTTTACAGCTCTTGAAATCCATGATTATCAGTGGACTATGCTTTCTTGAAGCTTAAAAATTAGTTTATCACTTACTATAATAAATCCATAAATCATTTTATATGTAAAGTATTTTCAAATATTGTTGTTACTTTATGTGCACTATATTCTTCAATGTGACCTTCTCTTGCAATTTACTGTGTAGTAATAAAAAATTTAATTTAAGCCTTGCAAATGTGAGAATATCGCTCCTCCATTGAAGCAATGCAATTATCTCAACAAATGGTAAAATATTTAGTGTAACAATATCTAATTTTCTTGTTGATGAAGAAAAGAAAGCCAGTAATCTGATATAAATACTGTACAAGACAGTCTTGCATTGCTACTGTAGTATATTTTCATACTCTGTGTGGAATAATTGTAGGTTACGGCAGGATTCTCCAAATGATATCAGATTCATCACCTTTTGGAATGAGTTCATTCCACAGTCTTTTGTGTGTTTCCACTTATTTTCTTGTACCATTCTGGGCTATGCACATATGCTAAGAACTGTTGGAGTTTCTTGAGTATTCAGTGATCACTGTGCTTCTGTTGGGAGCCATCCTTGAGGGGGGAAGGGGAGGAGGGCAAGTTCAGAGAGGAAGGAGTGAGCCAGGCACAATGTTGGGGAAGAATCTTACAGCCTGACTGACTAGGAGTCAGATTGTTTCTTTATTTGTACAGAATTCAATTAGCAGGAATGGATTCATGTTGTGCTAAAGTATAGATCATATCACATGTGTTTCACTTTCTCTCTCACCCCCTCATATCTCTTATTTATTATTGAAAAACCATGACAGAACAGAGTTCTTATAAAATCATTTTGCCTCAAGTTTAAACATAATTGATAAACTGTTATGTATTATAACCATTTTTACTCATGAAGCCCATAACCCAAATTTTAAGAATCTAGAGGCACATGTCAACCTGTTCTCAGGCTAGTAGCTTTGGTTGCTTAGAGGATGCTAGACCAAAACAAAATTTGCAAGTCAGCCATGGCAAATTATCATGTCCAAAGCAGTGTATTAACACTTAATGGTCAGAGTGTACAAAAATATCTACTAGCCAAAGCTGCTTCAGATATTATTCAAATTCTGGAACAGTACAAAGGTTACATTATATATGTGTGTGTGCACATGCACAAGCATGCATATGTGTATGTATTTGTTTTTAAGTCTAATCCTGGCATTCTGTTGTTCCTTATTCATATGACACCATAGTGGCTCTGCATATGCTAATTCTTCTATAAAAGGGAGGTCCTAACTTCACATTTTTTTAAAAAAAATATCATTGTTTCTCTATATTTTGTTCATCAATATGAGTCTCTGTGTAGGGCAGAGGTAATGTCATCTAATGGAACTTTGTTGTTCTATATGCCACACAGTAGCCTGAGTGTATAGTTAGTTGGAAGCGCCTTGCCATCTGATCTGTAGCCAACTCTTCTAGTCCACTGAACCTTGTTGAACTTTTAAGTTTACTTTGTTTTGATTATCTTGTTCTGGAGTACTTACAGAGGCAAATGTTCCAAAAACTATTTCATAGCCTTATAAAGAGATCTCTGGCATCATTATGTGTGTCACTATCTCCAAGGTGTGAGGAAGACCTTCAAATAGATAAGGGCATCTCCCTAAACGCAGGAGGAGGAATATGTTTAGGACATTCCTGGCAAAGCTTAGAAACAGTAATCCCTGGGAAAGACATATATGATTCATAAAAAATTTTCCATCAATCCAATATCCCCAAATTGAACAAATGTCAAAAGTCCCCCAAGTATACAACAGGTGGAAACAAAAAGCAAATGTAGGATGGTGACCATCATGTAGCTTAGCTTTGCTGGATCTTTGTCCAGCAGCTGTGCTGGCCTTATAACTTTTGCGGTTCCTATCAGATATGGTTGTGCCAAGACATATGTAGCATTTTTGGTTCCGAGGCTCCTTCTTCACTTTAATCGTACATCTGCTAATATGTGGTCAGCATGTGGACTTTTAACAGAGGAAAACAGTTCTTTTCATTTCACCTTTGACCCTAGACATAGTATTGAAGTAGGAACACTAATGCTAGTCCTTAAAGGAAGTAGCTGAAATTTCATACAAATCTGAGATATTTTGAATTTCTTGTGAGTAAATAAATCTCTAAACTCGATAGTCTTACTCTTTCTTGTTCAGAGGCCAAAATGGAATTTTCACTTTCATTTGGCCTTCTCAAACATTTAGAAGCTCTATCATTTTCTGTGACGTTTACTGAAATCTCAGGTAAACACTTGTAAGTAATTGTTTATAAGCATAAACTCTAGAGTTCATCTTCCTTTGGAATCGTGGCTTCTTCCTAGACTGACTGTGCATTCCTGATCAAAGTTCTTAGCTTTTATTCTCTCTATTTTTAAAATGGGAACAGAATCCTTCTCAAACTACTGTGTTGTCATGAGGAGTCAGTGAAAGAGCACATGTATAAGGACTTTTGTAATGACAACATTGATCCTGTGACTCTGACACTTTTGATTTCTGATAATATATTATGGTTTTGCTTATTTGTTTATTTCATGTGGGGAGAGGGCACTCATGTTCCATTGTACACAAGTGGAGTTCACAGGACTATTTCAAAAGATGTTTTCTCAGTCTTTCATGCGGGTCCCAAGGAATTAATTCAGGTTATCGGCATTGGCAGCAAGCACCTGCTGAGCCCATAGTTTATTTTTATACTTCCATATTTTTTCCCTCTTACTACAGAGAGATGAGTTAGACTCAGTCTCTGCTTTGGATATCATTACAGATATGGAAACAAAATTGATAGCCTGCCAGTAAGATAAGGGTAGATAAATATAAGATATGCTATTCTTATGGCAAGAGTGATTTCCCCAGTGATTGAAATTGAATCATCTTATTCAGACTCAGAATGACTCAAAATATAGTACTTCTGTCATGATTCATTCCTTAAAAATAATATTTAAATAATTTTTGAGAATTTCATATAATATTTTTTGACCATTTTCATACCCTTCTCCATCTTCTCCAAGATCCACCACCCTTCCATTCCACAAAAATACACCCTTGTTTGTATTTTGTCTGAGAAGAAAACAGTATTTTTATGCTGTCCAAATCCCTCTGCTGTAGGGCAGGCCATGGGATATGGTCAACATACCAAGGTCAAACTCCTCAATAAAATAGACTCTTCTTCTTCCAGCACCTATTATATCCTCGTAGTTCTTAATACAGGGTGCAGCTTTGGGCCTACCTGTACCCTTAATGTTGGGATTCTGTCTGGCTTGGGCTTGTACAGACTTCATGAGCATTGTCACAGTCTTCTAGTAGCTATGCAACCTTCCTGTTGTATGCAGAAAACGGTTCTTGTTAGTCATCTAGCATTTCTGAGTCTTATGAGCTTATCTTCTGAGATGCTTCCTCAGCCTTAGGGAGACTGGTATGATACAGATGTCCCATTTAGGGCCGAAGAATGCTCTGCAGTGTCGTCTTCTCTGCGTGATGAGAAGGCTGTGTTTTTGTGCTAATTGCTATAAAATGTAAGAAGAAACTCACTACCAGTGAAGAAATGTAATCATCAATCTTACCCACCTGGGAACCCTATGATTTACAGTAATTACAGAGCTGGAAAATGCAGCCAGCCACAGGTGCAGCAGTAGCATGAATGCTATGGCTTTAACTAACCACATTATGTTCAGAATTTAAATTCATACTATGGGACCTATACGTGGCATGATTGCAAACAAGAACCTGAGCCTAGTGGTGTCAAAGGTCCTATAAGGAATGTGGAAATTAAAAAAAATGCTTCCTAGTATTAGAGATTTATTATTATTTCTGCAATCCTTCAAACTGGTTTGCTAGTGGACGGTTTTATACCCATAGCATGCTAGCAGCACTAATGGGGCTTAATAAGTTATCCAAATAAAGCATAAATTTGGGAGTTGGAATGATTGGAAGTTGCCAAAAGAATGTGTTGTGAAATGGGAATAGATAAGATCATATTTCATTGTATACATGTATGGGGATCTCAAGAATTAAAAATATGATTTTAAGAAGACCTCTAAATGTCAGACACTCTGAATTGTTTTCTTTTTTTTCTAATACAATTTTATGATTTCTAAAGACAGTGATGAATAGGTAATATGTTCACGAGTTTATTCCTTAAAACTTCCGAATATAGCACAATTGAAACAGAATCTTAAAAATAAAATCAAGCAGTTTCTAGACTCCAAATCGCTATACAGCCATAAGATGGCATTATTGTGTTACATCATGTTTCAAGTGTAATATAAGAAGGTGTTTTTATAAAATCTTCATTCCTCCTTGAAAAATCCATTTAATCCGATGTTTCAGGGTGGAACTCCTATGTATATAAGCAGTTAAATTCAAGATTTTATGCTTTATATAAAATTTTAAGAAAATATAAAGTCAAGATCACTGCTTTAAATAACGTTGAATTTCTACAGCAAAATTCCTTTTAAATGGGTAAGAAAATCAGTATAAGTATATATATATATTTTTTTTTTTTTTTGAGACAGTGCTTTTCTGTGTAGCTTTGGAGCCTGTCCTGGAACTAGCTCTTGTAGACCAGGCTGGCCTCGAACTCACAAATATCCGCCTGCCTCTGCATCCCAAGTGCTGGGATTAAAGCCATGTGCCACCACTGCGCAGCATAAGTAGATCTTTAAAATGGAAATTTATTATTTATGATGTTTCATAAAATCAATTAAATATTGGTAAATAAACATGTATGGGGAGAAAACAGTTTTAAAGAAAGAACAATTGTCTAGCCCTGTGTTAACTAAAAGAAGCAAGACTGGAAAGAATACGTATACTTTTATTTTTTTGTTTTTGTTTTTGTCTTTTTGCGTTCTAATTTTACAGCAAACAATTTTTTGGCTTTCTTGACTGTTCTACCTTTCTTGTCTCCCCAACATCTATTTCAGATATACTGTTCAATAGTTGACAAGGCCAGTTTTTTTTTCCTTTTCTTTCTTTTTATTTATTTATTTACTTTATTTATTTATTTATTTATTTAAGATTTCTGTCTCTTCCCCACC